>NW_007728877.1:66935-88857 GCF_000696425.1 Galeopterus variegatus | reverse complement strand
TTCTTCCTTTCCAAAGCTTCTCATTTCCAGCAGTAAACTCTGTTGATCAAATTTGTTTTTAATCAGGTGAAAACTAGGTGACCTACAAAGCAACTAATAACTGTGCTTTTTACATATCCACTTTTCTTCTTTTAAAAGTAAAAAATATTATAAAATGCTTTGCATATTAATCACTCCAACAAACTATAAGCACCAGAAAAAAAAATATATGCCATAGTTAGGCCTGAATTTTTATCAAAATGTATAACAAAAGGAAATGTTTCTCTCTAGAAATAAATATGGAAATAAAATGAGAAAATTGACATGCTAAAAAATAATAAGATGCTTCTGAGGACCCTCTGGAAAGTACAGATTAGATATTTATGTGTCTGAGTGTTAAATCTTTGTTTGGCTATTTCAGAAGCTAACCTGGGTGACATTTAGAAAGTCACAGTATGATTAGAGATTGCTGGCATGCTTTACCAAAAAAAAAAGAAAAAGAAAAAAAAAGAGGATGGCCAAGCCTCACTAACTTCTTGGAATTTCTGGAAGACACAACTAACCGTGAAGACCAGGAGAATAGAATGAACACTCTTTTCTTTGATTTAATTTTTTTTTTTAAGAAAGTTTTTATAGTGGTGTGTGTTAAATAGCACAAAAAGTTTTCAAACAGGTAAATGAGGTAAACTTGTTAAGGCCTAGGAAAGAGGTTAGGAAATGTCCAGTTGTTTCCTGAAAAAAGGGTCCATTTGCCAATTCAAAACTAACAAATGTCAAAATGTGTGTGAAGACTTCTAATATAGAAAAAGAACATAGGCACTTATTGGACACCTACTGTGTTCCAGGCATGTCACACGCTCACTCTCGTTGAATCGTCACTCAGCCCTGTAAGGTAGACATGATTGTCCTCATTTACTACATGAGGAGGCTGATGTTCAATGAGATTAAGCAGATCGCCTCAAGTCACCCAGCCGGTAAGTGAATGGGGGAACAGGGATTCAAACTCAGGTCTGACTGACACCTACCCTTATGCTCATGCCACCATGCACTCGGGCTCCTGGGGACATTACCGCTGGTGTCCCTGGCCCTCCCATCCCCTAGCTCTCCATCCCCACAGGAGGGACCTCTGCCTCTGAACCATCTTGAAATCGCTGCCTCCCAACCTCTCCTTCCAGATCTAGATCTACTGAACGGATCCTGGGTTTCTTCCCTCACAGTAAGATACAAATGCTCTATTACCACTTTGCAGGTATTTGGATTTCCCCCAAGTTTTCAGCCTTAAACTGAAGGGATTTGTTCTAAGAGGAAATTCCAGCATCTGCAGGGAATGAAAGGAAAAGAGGCTTTCCCACTCTTGAGACCGATTCCTGTCTCCACATGAGACCTCCCCTGTACATGTATACCTTTAAATATGCGTGTGCAATGCACTACGCAGGGTTCAGAAACATCTTTTTGGCTAACTAGCTGACATTTTGGTGCTTAATAAAAATGGACAGAGCCTGGGGGAGTCAATTACAGTAAGGGTACTGAGATAGAACCTCTCTGGGAAGGAAGAGGGAAAACAAAAGAATAAAGTGGCTAGAGTTGAAGGAAAATTGTAATAGGTGAGCTTCAGTAATGATCATATTAATTTATCTCAGAACCATTGTTCCTACAGCCAGGAGATGCCTTTTAATGTATTAATGTCCATACCCCAGTACATTCAGACACCATATGTAGTATGTATATATATAGAGAGAGAGAGAGAGATACACACACACATACATACACACACCTCTAAAAAATAATCATAAGTTCAATGCTTACAAACCTTTTAAAACTAAAGCAAATGAAAATTATTTGGCACTGAGTTTTTTATAATAGTCCCTTGAGATTTTTTTTTTTTTTTTTTTTTTTTTTTTACATTCTGGAGTATCACAAAATCAAGGTACCTTATGCACTAGTACTAGAAGTATTTTGGCCTTCAGAGAATAAATGGCCTGAGGAGTTTGCCAGAGGGCCTTGCTTATAAGGGAGAATCGCTTCCTGTGGATCTACAGGAGATCCATTAGAGATCCATACCTCACGGGGGTCCGCCACAATATTCAACACAGTGAGTTTAACCTGTCCTGTCATGTTCAAACATGACATTTGGCCAAGAGTGTTGAGGTCTTCCTAAGAGAAGTAACTGAGAAATCAAAATGTTACCAAGAGTAATTTTCTCATATTTCACACTAGTGATTCTTATGCTTTTTGCTTCAGGAAACTTTTACGCTCTTAAAAATATTAAGTACACAAAAGAGATTTTAGTTGCATGGATTATACCTATTGATATTGACCTTACTAGAATTGAAAAGGCAGACATTTTAAAAATATGTTTAATTAATTTAAAGATAACAAACTAATTACATGTTAAAAGAAATCGCAACATTATGAAAATTAACAATATTATCCAAAACAAGTAAATAGTGAGAACTGTGGCATTGTTTTATGTTTTTAAATCATTTTAATGTCTGGCTTAAAAGATGACAACTCAATTTTCATGTCTGCTTCTGCATTTAATTTGTTGTAATATGTTGCTCTGGTAGAAGCATATGAAGAAAATCCAGACACACAGACATGTAGATTTCAGATAATTTTTGATATTTTTTTGGTACTACACCAAAACTCTACAAGCATTAGTTTCCTATAGATCAATAGCAATATGAACTATAAAATCATATTAATTAACAATCCTGGAACAGAACTTGGTTAATGCCTTTAATAAACTCAACATTTAACTGTGTTTTAGACTTTTTTAGAGGTTCTTTGCTTTGTTTCATTTTTCCCCACCTTCTAAGGCTATTTTTGATTTTTATTTTTAATACAAATTTTCAAATACTATTTAAGCCATATCTAGTAGACTGATGGAGCCTAATATCTCAATTCATATTATAATTACAATAAAAATGTATTTGAGAATTCTTTAAATCATTTCTAAATGTTATATTTATGGTCATGAAAAGTTATATTCTACCATCTGATAGTGCTTATAGTAACACAGAAAGTATATTGACCTCATGAGTGTGACTCAGTAGCTGTCTTGAACCCTGTTTTCTATTTAAAATGGAAACAATAAATCAATCATTTCAGTGCATCTGTAAGTCAGTAGGTATTAACCTTTGTGAAATAGCTTAATGTCAGGTTTATAGTTAGAAAACTGCAACGTTTTTGATAAAGTCCCCTCTCCGTGCAAATGAAGTTGGCTTAAAACTCCCATAGATTTTCCCCTTAATTCATTAGTAAATCATACTTAAGTATTATTTATTTAGGTGTCCATTTATTAAATAATATTTATTTTACCAAGTGTATTTTCTAATGCCAGAGAAGCAGAGGCATATAAAGAAAAGAATAAGAACAATGGCCCTGCAACAATTTATGTTTATTATTCTTCTCCTGCAATTAAATTGTATTGACTCAGATAGTATATTTGAATCCATTGCACAATCAAATGAAATTTTATATGTGTCAGCACTTTGAAGACCAAAAATGCTGTACAATTTAAGGTGTTATTATTATTAGTGCTATTTTAGCACAAATTGACTCATCTTATTGCCTGGCCAAGTTATCTGTAGACTAAAGATGGATGAGATAAAAGTAATATACTTAAATGTTTGATAGCCAACATGTGGAAGTCTCTCTAGGATTTCACTTGAGTGGATACATTAAGGATTATTGACTTTTATGCATTCCTGGTGGATTAATTACAAGATATGACTAGACTCATTCTAGAACACTGGTTCTCAACCTTGAGCAGGCATCAGAATCACCTAGGCTTGTAAAACCACAAATTGCTGGGTTCCACCTCTAGAGTTTCTGATTCAGTAGGTCTGGGTGGGATCCAAAAATTTGCATTTCTAACAAGTTCTCAGATGATGATGATGCTACTGGTCCAGAGACCACACTTTGGGAATCCCAGTTCTGAAATAAACAGGGTCACACTATATGTTGAAATGTGAAATTTTTGTTTTATTTTGTTGTTTTGGTCAGCTGGCCAGTACAGGGATCAAGCCTTTAAACTTGGTATATCAGCACCACATGAAATGTGAAATTTAATAAATTATTTATGCAAGTGAATCTGTTGTCCACCCATTAATCAATGTATCAGTAAAGGTAATTATGTTAAAGGTTGTAACTGCATTTATAGCAGAATGAGGGAGAAATTTTAAAAAGGGGGGAAACCACTAATAAATGACTTCACTAATTGAGCAAGCAAGAGGGAAGGAAATAGAGAATCTTACTTTGCTTGCTGTATTTGTGCGTCATCTTATCTGAAGAGTCATGGTAATAGGGGTTAGGAATGCTATCCCTACACAAAAATAATGACTTGATAGCATCAGATTTGGAAACAGAAGAAATAAAAATATTAATTGGAGAAAAGAAATACAATCTTTTCTTCCTCAAGGTAAAAGGAACACTTTAAGTAGGCTTAGAATGTCTTTAAGACACTGCATTTCATCCATATGTAACAGTCTTAGCCTTAAGTCTGATAAAGGTTAACTTCATGGAGCATGGAGGGCACCACTAAATGATCGATGGCTTTAACAGGCAATCTAGATTCTTGTGTGCACAGCTGTCCTTGGGGCTGCTGCTCTTCCTAGAACCCCCTTGGCCAGCTGGCCACCACACACCTATCACCTTCCTGTTGACAGCAGCCAGAGGCACACATCCCTTTCAGAAATTATAAGCAAGACCAGGAGTGTTCCTCTGACTCCTCAGCCCGCAAAAACTTAGCAAAGTCACTACTGCTATTCAGACAGAACTCTCACCCTCACAGTCAATAATAATGCTTGGGGAAAGTTAGGGTCATCTGAAGTGGGAGGATTTAGTCTGAAGTGAACCATAATCCAAAATGGGATCTGTACCAGTTAGTAAACTCATTTGGCTATAAATCACAATAACCCTCCCCTCCCCACAAAGGATAAATCATACAAAGTTTCCATTCTCTCACATAAAAGAGGACCAGTCATAGATAGTCCAGAAGGGGTGTGATGGTTTTATGAAATCATTAGGGACCCACTGATTCCAGGTGCCAGGATATGCTGCTGGGCCTCCAGCTGACATAGGCACATTCTAGGCAGCAGATTGGAGGGAAGGAAGGAAATGGGCATGCTCCCATCCTTCAAGACCCACACAGAAGCCCCTCTTGCATCTAGCTGTCAGAGAGGTTGGAAAATGTTAACTGGGCAGTAAGGAGCTCAGGTAAAAGTTAAGATTCCCTTACTAAAGAGAAAGAGAAATAAGGATATAGGATAAGCAAATAGGAACTTGGGCCATTAGGTCCAAGACAATTTAAAATTATTGCTTTCCACCATAGAAAACGGTAAAAGGAGCACCCCCTCAAAACACACCAACATTACCCTGTGGGTCTCACACTTTGGGGAACCTATGAGCTGCTTGGAGTACTTGTTATAGTTCACAGTCCAAGAGCTCTCGAGATTATAATTTAGCACTCCAGGTGATTAATGTGATTCAGGAGGTGCCAAAGACCACACTTTGAGAAACACTGCTTTACAGCTT
Organism: Galeopterus variegatus; assembly: GCF_000696425.1. Classification (NCBI taxonomy): domain Eukaryota; kingdom Metazoa; phylum Chordata; class Mammalia; order Dermoptera; family Cynocephalidae; genus Galeopterus; species Galeopterus variegatus. The sequence continues at coordinate 83,340 of NW_007728877.1, read as the reverse complement.
CATTACCATTTGTCAGCCATCTGTCTGCTGCTGCCTGGGATGTTATTGATCATCCTTGATAACAAATTCTGTTCTATGTCTTTTTAACTCTTTTATCCCCCCAATTAGATCTTGTGAATAGGTTAGACATATTCCCCAAATGTCTGTTCCATCTGTACAGCAAAGTTGGACAATAATGACTGATGTGTTTTAGCAATGCAGTAACTACCTTCTCGAAGGCAAGCAGAAGAGAGCTTTCCCAGGAGAGGTTAACCTGGGTTCCAGAGTGGAGCGGCACAGACATGCCATTTGGTGACTTTGATGGCCGGAAGCAGCCAGGGTCAGGCACAACCGTTGATCTAACAGTGAATGATTAATAGCCAAGTGAAATCTCTGGAGCTTTACCCTGCCAGCCCCCACTCTGCCTCCTCTTTAACACTCAGGTAAATGTCAAAAGTGGACCTACGGATTATAGCTGACAAGGGGTAAATGCCTTCACGTTGTCCTCCAAAGGTTAAGGTTTCCCAGACTCAGTCGGAAGCCCAATCTCCAATAACCATTAATCCACTCTACACTGGAAGGAGTGAGCATATTTATGACTATGGTCACTAAAGGGTGAAATAAAGATTAGTTTTTAGTTAGGAACGCAAAGCTTTTGAGATCAATACAAACTCACTGCTGAAATCAATCTAAAGTTTGGAATTTTTAAGTAAAGATTTACTAGGCTTCCTTGTACAGTTAATTTTCCAAAGGGAAAATAAGCTCAGAAATGTAACATAGTAATCAAATTGAGTAAACACTAGTCAGTTTCTAAACTGACCTTGGTTCTGCACATATCAAATAAGTGTGTAAAGCAATAAAAATGCCCATAATGTGGACTGTAAATTTGCCAATAAACAGGTAAAGCCAAAATACACTTATAGATTTACATGATGATAAGAATATAGCAGCTACATTTGCCTATATGAAAACATAAATAATCAATAGACATTAATAATGAAGTTATTCATGCATTTCCCTATTACTGCGCATATTAAGTGTTTCAATTATTTCTACTTTAGTTTGATAGATAAATGTATAGTCAGATTTTATGAAAGCCTTCAAAAAGGATATAGAATTGTTCTTGAAAACAAAAGCTACTGTTTGGATAAAAGAGCAAGTGGACTGGAAATACATAGCTTGTTACAGTTCTCCACTGTTCATGTTTGATGCATGTATACAATTTATTATGCAATTTCTTGAGATTTGACAAAGTAATTGTCTGGCAAACCATAGCTTTAATGATTTCTTTTCTGTTTCATATGAAAAGACTGTAGGTATTTTAGGAAAATGGCTTAATAGATCAGTGTCTTTGAGTACTCTTTTACTTGTTATATATCTGTAGGTTGTGGAGACCCAGAGATATTTTCGGAGGAGTGTGATTCCATGTAGTAAATTCATTTTCTTCAGCACAGTAAGTGCATGAAAGCCTATACTAAGCTATAACTTCAGAAATTATTTAAGCTACCCTTGGGTCCTTACAGTGGAACTGTATTTCTTCTCAGTAGGGTGAGGGAAAAGAGAACACAAGAGCAACACGAAGCCAGGCACAGCCTCCAGTTAATTTCTGACTAGGCTATTGTAATAACAGGTTGGTGTTACCTGCAGCTGTTAGAGGGCAGAATTATCAACTACACTCTAAGTGACTCTGCAGCTAAGATTCATTTGCTGCCTGGATGCCAGAGATGGGCTCCTACAGCCCATTTGCCTAAAGCATGTTTCTTCCATTTACTCCGTGCTTCAGGGCAGGGCTGTACAGGAATTTGGGTTCTGGGGATTGAGGCTGTCCTCTTTGAAATACTTAGAGGGCACAACAAAATTTTTTTTAGTTGCTTAATGTTGGCATCTGCTACTTGGTGCCACACTTGGGAAATATACAGAGCCATTGAGCACATATATGAGTATGTTCTTAAAAAGTAGAATCCACATAGGTCATAGGAGACATAATGTTTTTTGCACCACTAAAGCTATTAGGTAGGTCCTAAAAAGTATTTTAATAGGTTATACAATCCAAGAATGGATAAAGTAATTCTTAAGTTTTACAAATTGCACTTATGCAGGAAGTATATATACTACATATATGGGTATATGTGTATACATAGATACGTATTATGTAAATAGGTACATTTGTACTTGCACATGCACACATATATGTGTACATGCATGTACATACAATCATACAGAGAGCTGGACCTCTTAAATTGTTGATCAGCTGTTTTGATCAATGTACATTATTTTCCAAAATAATTTTTCAATTTTTAAAGTACTATAATAAATTGTAATTTTATTCGGAGATTCATTTAGCAGTCAAAATCCACCCTCAGATTCTAAGTGCAGATGACATTGGAATAAAACGATTTCAAGTGGGAGTGGCTAGATTGCCATCATGAATCTGTATGATTTCAAGAAAAGCCACATTAGGAGTTACGATACTGAAAGAGTTTCCAGGTTTCGGCAGATTTCAGAACCCTATTGATGATGACAGAGTGCTTAAGTGATCAAAATTTCTCTAGCAGTGCCAGTTCTTCCGCTGTGCAAACCTTAAAGCATTTGTCCTAAGAATCAACATATGAGCACAAAAGTCATCTTACACATAACATTAAATGTTTTGTTGAATGAATGAATGAATGATGAGTGCATAATGGAATCTATACATATATCAGCACAACTGGAGCAAGCAAGTCCGAGTCTCCTCTCCCCCGTGGGCACAAGGCAATTGCCAAAGTGGCTCCAAGTAGTAAGTCATGCCTTTGGGAGCCACAGGATTCTTTTAGGCCAGTAGGGGAGGGAACAGAACAGACAGAAGGAAGCTCTTAAGAGCCCAGGACTCCTAGGAGGAGGACTCTGAAAGTATGAGAGTTTCAAATTCTCGTTTCACAAGAGAAGATTCCTGAAACACAATTAATCTAAAAGAAAAATCTATATTCAGTCCTGCATCTTTGTGCTTCAGAGAAATCTAGTTCCACGGATACTTGTTACAGACTTGGCAGGATTCTCAAAGAAGCAAACGCAGGGTAGATACAGGGGCAGATACACATTCTCTCATGCTTAACATTACAAATTTTAAAAAGCTAGCACTACCATAAACATCGCAAAATCCAGAAAAATAACAAAGTGCTAACTAATCAACTGCTCAGCACAGCTCTATGATACTCTTTTCCTTGAAGTTTTGTCTTTGTAGTCTTTGTTTGCACAATGACAAAGATTTTGTAACACCATTTTTCTAGAAAAATCAAATAGGGATATCACTTAGCCTTTCCTCTAATATGATTGATAAAAATTTGTTTTTTATTATTAATAGCCTAGAAAATGTCTTTCAGCTTTCCAACTTTTATCAGTAATGTGATGTATTTGGGAAAATCTAAGTTTCTTTCACATACAAGGTATAAGATTTCAAGTTTTCTTGTGCAGGGAACCATCTTAAATACCTCTCTGTTCTTCAAGGACTGCTGCAATAGTACACATTCTTATCATACAGCTTCTGACCCTACACTTTCATGTTTTGATGATGTGTAAGTCAGCACAGTGGGAGTCAGAATATTTGTGGTGTCATTCTCACACCAGGGCAGTTGGCAACAGCTTAACTCTACATGAAAGTAATTGTGAACCATATAAATACATTCTACTACATCAATCCACAGTAAATTCCCAAATCAACTTCCCTTTCTCAGTAATGTGCACAGCCCCTCCAACACCATCTGACATGAGGGAAGTCAAAGTGGAAATGGAGAGCAATCTCAGTTGATTGCAAAAAAATGTCTTATTTTTGCAAATTTTACACATTGCCAGGGACCCTCCTAGAGCCTTGGAAGGGGGGCATGTGACAAAGGGGCCTTCCTAGTGGACAGCCTCCTCTGGTTACTCAATTGGGATGCAGTGTATCTGTGAGCCCTCAAAGCTAAATTGGGAGGCCTAATTTCTCTACTTATTTCAAGAGAATTTACCTGGGCCCTGCATTATGAACTGGGAACCTATATCCTATGCGTTAAACAGTATTTCAAGAAAATAGAGATTCCGAATATGAAGTTTAGAACATTAACAATCACACAGTCCCCCTTCCCATCCTATAGATGATTAAACTGAAATCCAAGGAAAGTTAACACACAGATAGATTTATTTCCCAGTTCTCTTGTAAATCAATTATTTGGGGTTCACCAAACCAATATTGAGGGTTTTCCATGTACAAGGAATTCTCCCACCAAATCCTCACAATAAGCCTATGAGATAAATGAACCCCATTTTACCTACGAGAAAACTGAATGTCAGAGAAATTAATGTCTTGCCTTATTTCACAACAATCGGTAAATTGTGTACTTGGGATTTTTAACATCTCTTTCCAGACTCTACATTCTATACCACCTCTAATTACCTACGTGGGTATGATCTCTTTCTACTAAAGATAATATAAGTAATAATACTTTTTGTAACAGTGGTCAACATGAGTGATGGGCTCTAGAAGTAAGATCAGGCTAAGCTGAGAGGCTTTTTCTTACAGCTTCCTCCCAACAGGCCTGTGTTTTAGGTCTCCCTCTAAGGTTACAGGATCCTGACATCACTCTTACTCTATTGAAGATATTGGATTTCAATTGCAAAGTATTCATTTTCTGCATGTGACACTAAAAGTGCTTGAAGTATAACCTTAGTAAATAGTAAATCTGAAAATTGTTACAGAAGGATGTAGTTTATTCCTCCATTAGAATACTTGTTTACATACTGTGAGAGCTCAATGCAGTCTACGGTCTCACCAGCCCCAAAGTGGGGGGACTGTTTTGCCTATTCTTCCTTCTCATATTGTTTCCATATAAACCTGTTACATTAAAATAAAGTTGGCTGGTAATGCATTAGAGTTGGAGACATGAGTATGAACTCATATATACCTTAATGCAGGTATAGATGGTTAACATGTTTAGATATGTATACATACAGGATTAGTATACACACATATATTTCCTTGCTCTTTCAGCTCAGAAGGTCTAAAAGAAGCCACACCCCAGTTGCAATGAGCATGAGCATACCAAATGCTCAGATCTTCACTTCTAATATTATTCTTCCATAGAGGAAGCAGCATTCTTTGAAAAATGGTTGGTTTTAAGATAGTGTATAAAATATACAAGATGAGCCTGCCTGCAGTATTTTGCTGTGTCAAAAAGTAAGAAAGTAAAGGAAGAAAGGAAGGAAGGAAGGAAGCAAAAAGGATACAGGAGCCAAGTGAAAGAGTCCCCAATAGACAAACCTGGAACAGTTTGAGCAGGAAAATAAATGAAGTAGTATTGGATTATAACCCAAAGAGTAAAATTAATATCATGAGTCTATATTGATACAAATAAATGATTAAATAAATAAATAAATGATTAAATAAATAAATAAATGGGGAAGGATAGACAAATCTCCCTTGCAGATAAATTCCAAATAATTTATGTAGATACCTCACCCTCAAGAAGCTGGAGTGTAACTCCGCACTTCTTAAGTGTGGGCTATGCATAGTAACTTCTTTCTAAGAAGTACAGTATGAAAAGAGGAGTAAAAAAAAGAGTACCTTTACTATAAAAACTACGTCAGCAAGGTGATCAAGTTTAACTCAATGGTGGTAAGTGATATGGACCACGTGTAGCCTTGATATTATGTGATGAAAATGGAACGTTACCATTGTGGTCCTTCTCCCAAAAACCCATAACCCCAGTCTAATCACGAGGAAAACATCGGGCAACTCCCAACTGAGGGGCTTTCTACAAATTATTTGACCCGTACTCCTCGAAATCATCAAAGTCATTAAAAACAAAGAATCTGAGAAACTGTACAGCCAAAAGGAACCTAAGGAAACAGAACTAAATGTAATGTGCTTTCCTGAATGGGATCACAGAACAGAAAAAGGACATTTTATATAAACTAAGAAAACCTTAGCCTGTGAACTTAAGCTAATAATAATTCCTCAATATTGTTCATTAATTGTAATAAATGCATGATACTAATGGAAGGTGTTAATAATAGAGGAAACTGAACACCTGCATATGAGAAATATGCTTTTCCTTCTTAATTTTCCTGTAAATCCAAATCTGTTCTAAAGTTTAAAAGTTTATTTTAAAAGAACTTTGTATCTTAGAAAAAAACTAAATAAAACCTTATATTAATAATAGTTTACAAAAAAATAAACTTGGCACATATTTACAGCTACCCATGCTGAGAAATACTAACTTTGGGGAACAACAGCAACAAATACACATGCACTCACATACAAAATTTTACTTTCAAACTTAAGTATTGTACATATTACCAGAAATTATTGTATTTGAATTTCTCCCAAACATCTATAGCATGTGTTCATTAAATGGACAAATAAGCATTTACATAGAAGATTCAACTGACAAGTTTTACCCTCTTTAGAGATGCTGTAGAATTATGAGTCAATAGTATGCACATTTCAGGTTTATGAAGACAGTTACAATTGAAAGCATGTCTTAGAGATGAAAACTCTAAAGATCTTCATCTTACACAATAAGAATTTGTACCTGACTTTCTCTGTGGAAGCATTTGGTTTCTTTGACTACTGTTAGAAAATGAAGGAAATTAATACATATAAAATGAGATTCAACAAGATGAAATATTCTTGTAGATGGAGTTAATCCCCGCATAGTAAAAAATCAGTCCTTCATCTTAACCTATATTTTGCTCTATTATTGAGCTCAATAAGACGAAAAGACAAAATGAAAAAATTTCAATTCAGATTCAGGTTGATCATGTTATGTTAGCCATGGCTATGTATCCTTTAGTTAGTGGGTTGCCTGTAAAAAAAAAATAAAATGAAATACCCAATTATCTTTAATTATTTGTCACTTCAGCCAATCGACTCTGGTAATTTATCCAAATTTTCAGACAATACTTCAACAACATAACAATATTAATTCATAGCATTTGAACAATTGGAACAACTTTACTGAAATACTGTGATATATGGTATTATAAAACAAACAATAGAAATAGAAATAGGATATGGTATGGGGGAAGAATAGAGGAATGAGGATATGGTGAAAGGGATAAGAGAAAGCAACAGAGAAAGATTATTCTGAAATAGGGAAGTTAGAGATATTTGCCCTAATGTCAAAGAAGGTAAAAATAGTAATAAGTAAATACTTCAAGGTACAAACAGATCTCCTGTGAGGGAATCTGGCACCTCAGTCAAGGAGATATATCCTTGCAATGGTACAATAAATAATATTTGATTATTAATCATACAGGTATGTAACTAAAAAGCTTAGATCATTTCTTTCCGTTAACTATAAAAGATTCCAATGAACTGATGTATATTCCAACGTGGCAATACATATCTTCATTTTTAAAAATTAGTAAGAGAAAGAAAAAATATTGCTATAAATAGAAGAAAAATTTGAGGATGAAGAAGGTGATCAGAATAATTTGCAAATTTGGATGATAACTCTTTATGATAAAGATGCATTGTCGTGCTTATAAGGAAAGACTTCCATACCTTACTTTAATGAGCATTCAGAATACAGCGTTTCTACTGTACAACAAATACTTTCCCTTAATTGCCAATCCTTTGAAAACTTTTGATGCGTGTAAAGTAATTGGTGAATATATATAATTTTCATCAATGCACTCAAAATACTTCCACATTTTTGATTTGTTGTTTGTATCTGACTACTTCTACAAAGATGACCCGGTAAATACCTCTGGCCTCCAACCTCTGGGCAGTTTTCAGGGGGAGAAGAATATGTGTTTCCTTCTTCTGCTGTTTAAACCTTAGGCTTATCCCACAAGTCACTAAGAAAATTCCCAATTCTTCTTTGGGGAACATTCACTCTAGTGACTTATCCTCAATGCAGCCCTAAACAGTAGTTAAGTGAAGAAAATGCTACCTCTCTCCAAATATGGGAAAACTGAGACCTGAAAAGAAAAGTAATTTGTCTGGAATCACAGGTAATGTCAAAGACAGAAGCCAATGTACAACAACCCCCTCTCTCATCTTAGTCATTGGCATGAAGGCCTATTGCCAAAAGAGTCAGGAATGTATTCAGCAACCTATAATTAAACTGTCATTAATAACAAATATACTTGATTTCTTTTGTCTTAATTATCCAAGATATGTTCATGAATCACCGATGTCCCCAAAGGTAAAACAGTGATGGTTTTTAAAACCTACAGGTAAAAATGAAACATGCAATATCTAAAGAGCAAAGTTTAAAATAGAGGTGCTTTTGTTAAAGCTACTAGTTGCCTCTTGAATAGCATCATGAATCATTTTAGCCCTAGGAAAAGAAGAATTCTTTTTTTTTTTCTCTCCACACAATATTAGTTGAGTACTAGACATAATCTGTAGAAAAGAAAATTAAAAGGAAAACTAAAGAGAATTCTCTAGCTACATCTGTTTATTTTATATTTAACAAATGTTCACATAGCACTCACTACGTGTCTGACACTGTGCTAAGAACTTTACAAATATTTTCAAAAAATTAAACATCATAAAATCCTTTGAGGTAGTGCTATAATTTCCCCATTCTCAGATGAGGATATTGGACAGAGAGAGGTTACTTTCCCATGGTCACACACATGGAAAGTGGCAGAGCTATGATTCAAACCCAGTGGTTTTGCTTCCAGAATCCAGTGCTCAGAATCCATGCTCAGAATCGCTGTGGTACCTTTGTTTAGGGGGTTAATTAGTATTTCCATGAGGGTAACTACCGTCTTGAAATTTTTAGAGAACTTTGCTAGGTGATGGTTGCCATAGGCAAAAGATCTGGTGGAAGCACTCACTAAGGTCTATCAAACTCTTTTCTGTGTACTGTGAGCAATAATTTCCCAATATTATGAAAATTTTACTAATTTTAAGACTGTAGATCAGTATACTCAGAAGATTGACTAACACTTTAGTCAAATGCCCAACACAGTCTGATTGTGAAATGTCCCCCTTGTTCTATCTGCTGTTTCTCTTATAAATTTGAAAACTCACCTTTAACAGTCCATCAACATATTTACTGAATAACTACTATAGACAAGGCATGGAACTGTGCATCAAGGGAGATTTTTACCAAACAGAAGTTTCTTTCTCTCCCGAATCTTACAATCTACTTGAGATGACAATATAGATTTCCCCAAATAAGCAACTAACAAAGCAGTAAATAATAAGTGTCAAGTGAGTATTACAGATAATAAAAACTATGAGGAAATTAGGGACCTGCTTTATTCTGCTCCAATAGTTCCTTATACATACCCTTATTAGAGCAATTACCAATTGCAATTATTCACTTGCTGTGTCTAATTTACCTGCTGTCTTCTCCACTAGAAAGTAAACCCCTTGAGGGCAAGGAGACAGTTTTATTCATCACTGTATCCTTAATGTTAGCATCTTGCGTGGTATATAATAAATACTTACTGTATATTTGTGAGTGAATGAGTGAATGAAAGTTCACGGGAGGCAGGATTTCTTTTGTGTCTAGTGTAATAGAATGGTTAATATCTGGAGTCAGGCTTTGTTGGTTTGAATCTCTGCTCTACCTTTGAAAAGTTGTGTGATCCTGAAAAATTTACCTGATTTCTCTGCTCTTCATTTTGTTCACTGGTAAAATGATAATAATAGTATCTCTCTTTATCTGCTAATTTTACTAAGGAACAAATCACCCCAAAAACTACTGACTTGAAACAGCCGCTATTTATTTAGCTCAGGGTTCTGTGGATCAGTAATTTGGACTATGCTGGTCCTCCTGTCTTAACTGGGTTCATTTATGCATCTGAGTTCAGTTACCAGGTGAGCTGGGAAATGCCTGGTCCATGTGGTATCTCGTCCTCCACCCAGCTAGCCTGGGCTTTTTCTCATGGTAGCCAGTTCCAAGAGGGAGTGTTGCAACGTGCAAGACCTCTTGAGTTTTAGACTCAGAATTGGCACAAAATCACTTCTAGTGATTGGCACATTCTAGTGGTCAAAACAAGTTACAAGGCCAGCTCACATTCATGGAGTTGAGAAATAGTGTCCACTGTTGATGGGAAGAGCAGCAAAGCCACAAAATAATGGGGTGTAAACCAGGAAGAGTGGAGAGTTGGAACCTTTTTTGCTCCATACTCTCTCAGAGGATTAGCAAGAGGATTAAGAAAATAAAACTTTTAGAATAGTGTCCACCACGGAAATAATGAACATAGGAAGTAATAGCAATTATTATTCTATTTGAAGTTGCCAGGAAAATTCATAGCAGAAAAAAATCTGAGTTTAATCTTGAGAAGTAGGTGGGATTTCTATGTGTAGAGAACTAAGCAAGGCTTCTTATAAGGTCACAAGCTAAGTGCAGACACTCTGCTGCAAAAGTGGGGCATGTCCAGAAAACAACGAAGAGAACAGACTGCCCAGCTAAATACTAGGAACCTGGATTGCTGGCCAAAGAGTTGGGCTTGACCCTACAGCAATAGCAAACCATTGGCTTTTGACTAAATGTTAACCAATAAATAGCACCATTTCTTGTCTTTTATTGTTATTTCAGATTTTTTTGGCTCAACAAGTTTCTCCATTTTGATGGTTTTTTGTGATATCTCTGGCCATGTCTAGTACAGACTTAAAATTAAAAACTAGAAACCTATGAGTTGTGTCTGGATTTTTCTATTCCCTGGCTTTGAGGGAGTTATGTGGTTTTTTTCTTTACTCAAATTTATTCTATCTGTAAAATGGAATAATTCCTCTCTTTATTCATCCATCCCACAATGGTAATCTTAAAGGCCAGGACACATGGAAGTAGTATTTCCTAACCAAAAGCATCACAGGGAGTCCAGGCTCTGATGTTTATACGATTTGGTGATAACATATAAATCTTAAAGCAGAAAAGTCAAGAATGAGGACAATAAAGTTTCAGTGTGGCTGCCCCTTCATGTTAAGCAGCAAAACACTTCTAGAACTGCTCTAAAGACAATCTTTGGTTCATCCACTCCAGCGAAATGGTCCTGAACAAGTGGAGCCACTGACAAACCCAGATATCTGCTATCTTGAAGGTGGATCAGACCTCTCAGAGCTCATGGCAGCTCTAGTAGACTGCTCAGTGGCAATAGTTACAGAATCTTTCCACTGTACATAGTTTAAATGCAGATTCACTGATAAATAATTTTGATAATTCTGTCAAAGTATGAAGACTACTTGAATTAGATGACTACATGATTGTGTTTAATTTTTTTCTAAAAGACAGTTCTGGTTTCTCTTATGCCATGTGAAATCCATCCTGCTGAGTGCTCTTGACTAGTCACGTCCTTCCTGCCATTTTAAAAACAATAGTGGCAGAGATGCAAGCTGCTGATAGTGCTCAGCAGGACAGATCAAACACACAGATGCAATTTCTGTACATTGAACAGTGAAGTAGGATAAAATTCAAATACTTACAATTGCTTAGTAGCTAGCATCTGATTGCTGCAAATTGAATCTTTCATAACAGGATTTATTGTAAATAGTACCATATTATTTGTGAGTTCTACAATAATTTCAGTCAAAGACAGTACAAGATATTGAAAGTGTGAGATTTACATGACATATACATGCTAGCTTATGCACAGATTACAAAGGGATGTTTTGTTATTAATATTCTTTTTTTAATTGCTCACAAAATAACCATAATGGTAATTTTTCTCTCTGAAATTATAAACATTATCAAATAGGGTAACTTTAAAATGCAAAAGAAAACAGCCTTATCCACTTCATTTCAACAGCTATTTTAAAATTGCAAGGCTCCAACCCCATTCTCTTCCCTTTTCAACCTAGTCGTTAAATCAGCATTAAAATTATATCTCGTTAAAATCTTTGAAATGTGGCTTTTGTATTGTTTGGAAGCAATAAAGAGTCTAGTAATCACAATTAGTGATCAACGTATCCTATCAGTAAAAAAATAAAAATAGAAATTTGAAACTAAGGTATTTTGAGGCCTACAAAACATGCTTTTATTCCTTTATGATAAAATGAGATGATAGCAATAATTTAATTGATCAATGCAATTATTCACCTTTGGGTTCAGTTCCAAATACTTCATTGGAAGTTCATAAAAGATCAACATCAAAGCATAATAAAAAATTGCACTTTGTATGTATGAGAGTTTGGTGACACTACACATACTTGATAGCTTTAATTGCAATTGATACAGAACCCCCAAAAAGCGCTATCATACAGTCAGACAATCTTCCCATTCAAGACCCAAATAAGGGAAATTCAAAAAAGAAAAAAAATCAAAACAAATAGTAGAGAGACAAGATTTGGATAATTTGTTCATTTTCTTTCTCCTGCCCTAGACAAAAAAAATCCTTTTCTATTATTTTATCATGTATTTGGGCTTTTCTATTATAAATATGAATATGAGAATGCAGCATCTCAGCAGGATCTGAAGAAAGAAGTCTTACTCTCAGATCATCTAGGACCTTGACGGAAAAGAGTCTTTGTGGGGAGTATATGCTTCAGTTTGATCTTTCTTAATTTACTGAAGTATGAATATCTCATATGCATGTTAATGTTTATCATTCTAAATAGGGAATTCCCTATCTCTGAACCTCAGAATTTTCAGTTTTCTCTCTCTCCCTTAAGCAGGTGTCTTTCCATCTCTCACAAATCAAAGGGAAGCTAAAAAGACAGCCTTTAGTGTTGCCCTGATGTGTATTTTAATAAGTTTGCCAATCAAAGCACATATAAATTTGAATGAATCATATCCATATACTTAATAGCATACAAAAGTCAATTTAACTCATGTCTAGCTTTCTTTCATGTTCATTTTATTCAAGGGCATAACTTCCTTTTTCTTTTTTTCTTTCTTTCTTGGACACCTCCAACCCCTATTGACAACAGAAATGCAGGGCTATAAATGTAAGGGCGCAATACATCATGAGATAAGTCTGGAGAACATGTCCTCTACCAAAATGCACATGAATCTCTGGTACAGCTAAAATTTCAGAAACATGCTGGGGTTTGCTTTGCATGCTAAACAGGGTCAAAAATGTGAGCACTATGTGGTTGCCCTTATGTATCGACGAGCTCCAAAGTTGAAAGATTACATTTGTGAAATTACAGCTGGGTTTCCTAGCACTTGACTCTAGCTCCTGTAAATCAAGGAATCTTAATTGAAATACCAATTTGACAATATGATAATCCTCCAATAAAAAAAAATGTGACTTCTGAACCTTTATATGTTGAAGAGCTGACAGAGGACTTCAGAGGCAGTTGTTTAACCAGACAAAATGATAGAGAAAATATGTTTTCAAACAAGATCATAAAGCTGCTGCTGATAGTGCTCAGCAGGACAGATCAAACACACAGATGCAATTTCTGTACATTGAACAGTGAAGTAGGATAAAATTCAAATACTTACAATTGCTTAGTAGCTAGCATCTGATTGCTGCAAATTGAATCTTTCATAACAGGATTTATTGTAAATAGTACCATATTATTTGTGAGTTCTACAATAATTTCAGTCAAAGACAGTACAAGATATTGAAAGTGTGAGATTTACATGACATATACATGCTAGCTTATGCACAGATTACAAAGGGATGTTTTGTTATTAATATTCTTTTTTTAATTGCTCACAAAATAACCATAATGGTAATTTTTCTCTCTGAAATTATAAACATTATCAAATAGGGTAACTTTAAAATGCAAAAGAAAACAGCCTTATCCACTTCATTTCAACAGCTATTTTAAAATTGCAAGGCTCCAACCCCATTCTCTTCCCTTTTCAACCTAGTCGTTAAATCAGCATTAAAATTATATCTCGTTAAAATCTTTGAAATGTGGCTTTTGTATTGTTTGGAAGCAATAAAGAGTCTAGTAATCACAATTAGTGATCAACGTATCCTATCAGTAAAAAAATAAAAATAGAAATTTGAAACTAAGGTATTTTGAGGCCTACAAAACATGCTTTTATTCCTTTATGATAAAATGAGATGATAGCAATAATTTAATTGATCAATGCAATTATTCACCTTTGGGTTCAGTTCCAAATACTTCATTGGAAGTTCATAAAAGATCAACATCAAAGCATAATAAAAAATTGCACTTTGTATGTATGAGAGTTTGGTGACACTACACATACTTGATAGCTTTAATTGCAATTGATACAGAACCCCCAAAAAGCGCTATCATACAGTCAGACAATCTTCCCATTCAAGACCCAAATAAGGGAAATTCAAAAAAGAAAAAAAATCAAAACAAATAGTAGAGAGACAAGATTTGGATAATTTGTTCATTTTCTTTCTCCTGCCCTAGACAAAAAAAATCCTTTTCTATTATTTTATCATGTATTTGGGCTTTTCTATTATAAATATGAATATGAGAATGCAGCATCTCAGCAGGATCTGAAGAAAGAAGTCTTACTCTCAGATCATCTAGGACCTTGACGGAAAAGAGTCTTTGTGGGGAGTATATGCTTCAGTTTGATCTTTCTTAATTTACTGAAGTATGAATATCTCATATGCATGTTAATGTTTATCATTCTAAATAGGGAATTCCCTATCTCTGAACCTCAGAATTTTCAGTTTTCTCTCTCTCCCTTAAGCAGGTGTCTTTCCATCTCTCACAAATCAAAGGGAAGCTAAAAAGACAGCCTTTAGTGTTGCCCTGATGTGTATTTTAATAAGTTTGCCAATCAAAGCACATATAAATTTGAATGAATCATATCCATATACTTAATAGCATACAAAAGTCAATTTAACTCATGTCTAGCTTTCTTTCATGTTCATTTTATTCAAGGGCATAACTTCCTTTTTCTTTTTTTCTTTCTTTCTTGGACACCTCCAACCCCTATTGACAACAGAAATGCAGGGCTATAAATGTAAGGGCGCAATACATCATGAGATAAGTCTGGAGAACATGTCCTCTACCAAAATGCACATGAATCTCTGGTACAGCTAAAATTTCAGAAACATGCTGGGGTTTGCTTTGCATGCTAAACAGGGTCAAAAATGTGAGCACTATGTGGTTGCCCTTATGTATCGACGAGCTCCAAAGTTGAAAGATTACATTTGTGAAATTACAGCTGGGTTTCCTAGCACTTGACTCTAGCTCCTGTAAATCAAGGAATCTTAATTGAAATACCAATTTGACAATATGATAATCCTCCAATAAAAAAAAATGTGACTTCTGAACCTTTATATGTTGAAGAGCTGACAGAGGACTTCAGAGGCAGTTGTTTAACCAGACAAAATGATAGAGAAAATATGTTTTCAAACAAGATCATAAAGCTGCTGCTGATAGTGCTCAGCAGGACAGATCAAACACACAGATGCAATTTCTGTACATTGAACAGTGAAGTAGGATAAAATTCAAATACTTACAATTGCTTAGTAGCTAGCATCTGATTGCTGCAAATTGAATCTTTCATAACAGGATTTATTGGAGGAGGGTTTAAAGCCAGGTGCGCCGAGTCAGCTCGCCATGTCCAGATCCGGGGACAGGACCTCCACCTTCGACCCCAGCCACAGCGACAACCTGCTGCACGGCCTCAACCTGCTGTGGAGGAAGCAGCTGTTTTGCGACGTGACCCTGACGGCCCAGGGCCAGCAGTTCCACTGCCACAAGGCCGTGCTGGCCTCCTGCTCACAGTACTTCCGATCGCTGTTCTCCAGCCACCCCCCTCTCGGGGGAGGGGTCGGCGGCCAGGACGGCCTGGGGGGCCCCAAGGACCACCACCAGCAGCAGCCGCAGCAGCAGCCACCACAGCAGCAGCAGCAGCCGCCGCAGGAGGAGCCCGGGACTCCTTCCTCCTCCCCCGACGACAAGCTGCTGACCAGCCCCCGGACCATCAACAACCTGGTGCTGCAGGGCTGCTCGTCCATCGGGCTGCGCCTGGTGCTCGAGTACCTCTACACGGCCAACGTGACCCTCTCCCTAGACACGGTGGAGGAGGTGCTGTCGGTCAGCAAGATCCTGCACATCCCCCAGGTCACCAAGCTCTGCGTGCAGTTCCTCAACGACCAGATCTCGGTGCAGAACTACAAGCAGGTGTGCAAGATCGCCGCGCTGCACGGCCTGGAGGAGACCAAGAAGCTGGCCAACAAGTACCTGGTGGAGGATGTGCTGCTGCTCAACTTCGAGGAGATGCGCGCCCTGCTGGACTCGCTGCCGCCCCCCGTGGAGTCGGAGCTGGCGCTCTTCCAGATGTCCGTGCTGTGGCTGGAGCATGACCGCGAGACCCGCATGCAGTACGCGCCCGACCTCATGAAGCGCCTCCGCTTCGCGCTCATCCCGGCCCCGGAGCTGGTGGAGAGGGTCCAGTCAGTGGATTTCATGCGCACCGACCCGGTCTGCCAGAAGCTGCTGCTGGACGCCATGAACTACCACCTGATGCCCTTCAGGCAGCACTGCAGGCAGAGCCTGGCCAGCAGGTAGGAGACAACAAAGAGGAGAGCGCGGGTAGGGGAGAGCCGAGAG
>NW_007728877.1:56447-66364 GCF_000696425.1 Galeopterus variegatus | reverse complement strand
GGGAGGGGGGGCTGGGCGGGAGGCTCCCGCAGGCTAAAAACAAACGCAAACAGTTCAGACTGTTTGGACAAAGTTGATTTCAGGGTCTCCGAAAGGTCCATAGGGAACCGGCCTAGCAGCATCCCTGAGCGCTACAAAGCCCAGGTTCTCCATATCCCGAGAACGAGAAACGTGGGAATTGTGGACTCAGCGACTGAAATTGACAGGCAGGTGTGGCCAAAGGCCGGAGCAGTCAGAAGTGCGGCTTAGGATGCCTCTCCAAGCCAGCCCTCCCTCCAAATCTCAAGATGGACTTGCTCAAGGAAACGCATTCTCTGATGAGAAGTCCCTACCACTCCACTCCTCCTCTTTCCTGCCTTGGAAGAGCAGAAGTGCCCAGGGCATGTTAGCAGAGAGCTTTCACAGTCTTTTTATCACACACTCAAGTTGTTTTTTGTTATTTCGTGACTGAGGTCTGCTGCCTTTGGAGGTTAGAGCTGCAAAATGCATTGTCTGTTAGGGTCGCTATTGGAAACGTGAATCATGAGCCCAGGCAAACTTTTCTATCTACTGGAAAGCCTTTCTTTTATCACTTTTAAAAGAGAGCAAAGCAAGAGATTTCAGGGTGGCGGGGTGAATCCTGGCTAATAACTCCTGTCTCAAAGAGGAATGCAGTTGAAAACGGAGTGAGGGTGGTCTTCTAGCTCCAGTAGGTCGTGTGCCTGCTCACAGAGAAGTTGGGAAGTTGTTGTTGCGGCTGTTGCTATTTAGAATGTGCCTGTGTGCTGCAAATGGGATGTCATGTCAAAGGGGAGAGAGAAATGATGTCTTTTTAAAATGCTACTGAAATAAAAAGTCTGCTCACAGAGAAGTTGGGAAGTTGTTGTTGCGGCTGTTGCTATTTAGAATGTGCCTGTGTGCTGCAAATAGGATGTCATGTCAAAGGGGAGAGAGAAATGATGTCTTTTTAAAATGCTACTGAAATAAAAAGGTTGTGGGAATTGCCAATCCTGTTTTATTGGCTCCAATTTTAAAACCTTTTTTAATGAGCCCTAGCAGAGGGTTTCTTTCTCTTTTTAGAAAAGAGAAACAGTATCTTCTCAGTTTCTCATGATAATTACATCATGATTCCGGAAGCCAGGCTACTCCAGCCTAAACCACCAAAGTGTTACATTAGGAGAGTACATGGTTTGAAAATCTATCCTGGCATTTTCCCATTCAGAATGGTGTCTATAGGATAGGGCCCACTTTGTGCAGCCTAACGGGATTAAATGTTTTGGGCTTTAAAAAATTTTCTTTCCACCAGACCTAAGTAACTAACATCTTAAGAAATGGAAGATATTCTCTACAGTTGTTTAGGCAGCACTAGAGTTCATGTGAGGCCAACAGGAGGCACGAGAAATCCTGTAAGTTGATTTTTCTAATATCTGAAGGAGATGAGTTAATGAATTGTGGTGTCAAAAGATGACAGTAGGAAAAAAAAGCACAGACAAGAATCCAACCCCCCATGTGTTTGAATAGTGAACACGGGAGTCAAGTGAGAACAAGACCATGAAATGTATTTTTATTTTGTAAGGGTTTTTCATTTTTCTAGAGATCAAAATGGCAAGCTCAGTGTTATAGGCAAATATTACCACACCAATGGGCATTGGTCACTAATATTGTTATTTTAATTTTTATCACTTTTAAATGACCTAGAAGTATACTTCATTTAACATATATCTTACATAACCAAAAATTCAGACAACACAGTGATAGCCCTGGACATGCATTTATTATATATTTTTTTGCATTTATTATATTTTTAAAAATATGTATAATCTAGTATAAATTCAGATACCCAGATGGGTAATAAAATCAAGGTTTGTCTTGTTCTAAGAGTAATTTTGGCAGATGAGCTTTATAAACTTGATCCAATAAATAATTTTTGAAGCCCTCACTGCACTTTCGTCTAATAAGTATGTCCTAAGATTCAATGTTAGAAGAGTTGACTTTCAAAATGCAAAATCCATTTCCTACCTTAGTCTGGATTCAGCATACCAGCTGGGGCCTGCTGGCTGTCCTGGCGGATGGCTTAGATACCAGGCTGCCTGGCTCCGTGACGACACCTTCCAGCTTCACTGGGCCATATCATTTGAAGGATATGTACTGGTGTCTGACCACTGAATGCTTACAAGTGTCATGGATGCTGCAAGAATCTGATACTTCTACGGTAGGAAGAAAACTATTTTCCTTTAAAAGAGGAAGACATAGAAAAGAAAATAGTTTATGTAAACCTATTGTTGATCTATTGTTGATTTCAGAGTAATATAATTTAGACTTTGTACCATTATTAGAAACTGTAGCATTTTAAATTTTAGGAACTAATCACATTATTCTAATTTTAATTTGCAGAAAGAATGCAAAATTAACCATCAAGATCTTAACTTTAACATAGACAAAAATGCTGTGAGTTGCCACCAATAATATTAAATCAGCCCATTTATTATAGCATCCACGTAATATGAAAATGTTCTCTCAGACTTGTATGTAGTTTAACAGGGGTAAATGTGTTAACCAATTGTTTTTAAAATTATGTCACTTTTATTGAAGACAATTGAATGGAAGGACATTAATTTATTACTTTTTATTCACCTGGAGTTTGTAAAGTCTAAATATGGAAGAGTTTCTCAAATTTTAAAGAGGGATATGGAAAAATTAAAATTAACCAGTCTATTGGAATAAGTACAAAATAAAAGCAAATAGAATAACTTCAAAAGAGAATTTACTTGTTTAATAATGTATGTTATCTATAAAAAGTAGGTATATTAATATAATAATAATTTAAACACTATTTTAAAGATTATTAAATAATTTTGTACTTCTCATAAGCTAAAAATAAAGCATAAAGTCTTTACATAAATACTCAAATTAATTTTAAATTTTTGATGTAGTTGCTTAGTTTTCCTGAGTATGTCATTTGCCCTCAGATTCATTTTCTGTTTTAACAAACTAAACATTAGGACAATAAATAAAATAAAATAAGAAACGTGTTACTTGTATTCAAATACATACATAAGTAATTTAAGATGACAGGGCTTGATAGAGGATATAAAGTTTCAGTTAGAAAGAGGAATAAGTTTTAGTGATCTATTATTGCACACCATGATGACCATAGTTAATAATAATGTATTGTGTATTTCAAAATTGCTAAAAGAGTAGATTTTTTAAAATCTCACCACAAAAAATTAAGTAGATCAGGTGATGGATATATTAATTAGCTTGATTTAATCTTTCTGCAACATATACACTATCAAAACATCACGCTGTACTCTAAAAACATACACAATTTTTTTGTCAATTAATTTTTTTTTAATTTTAAAAAAGATGACAGGATTTGAGTAGAAAGAACTTAAAATATTTTGAACTCTATTTCTTGGTTATTTTCCTTTTGTTTTATTGAAGGAAATATGACCCTTAAGAAATACATAATTAAAAAGTTTCCAGAAAAGTCAATATTAAAGTCTTCTAAAGCATGAAAACTTAATTTAATAAAGCAACATGATATACAATGTTTAGTAGATTAAAAAGTAAATATCAGAAGATTTATAGTCTAAGTTTAACTTAAATAACCCATAAAGTTTCTTTTTTATTTGTATTTTTAAATTTTAATGCATAATGCAGTAATTATACCAAGTAAGTCAGATTGGACTTACTAACTTTTACATTTTCATTGCACCTTACAGAATGTAATAGTTAAATGAATGCTTATTGAAAGTTGAGTGAAATTGAAAAAACAAACTGTACCCCACAAATATGTATAAGTAAATGTTAAAATACATTTTTTTAAAAAGTTGAATGAATTAAGATTATGAAATAAGAAAGGCTGTTGCACATAACAGAGATCAATTGAACCTTCTCCAGAAAAACACCTGTAATAGAAAAGCGTTCATGAAAATAATTATATATTTTTAAACATCTAATCACCAGCTATTAAATCCTGTGTAGAGTCCTACACTGAAGTGTAGTTTTCAAGAAATTAGATTTTATAGACAATAGGAGGCTAACTTACAAAGATTTCACTTTCTACAAAACATAGTCTATTTGAAGATTTCACATAAATTAATGTAAAATTCTATTTAAACATCAGGAGTGCTAATTATCTTTCTGCTAAAATTACTTGCAATGATTAAAAACCCATTAGATTTTCAAATACACAGCATTGATTCTTGGCTTTGGCACTTAGAAAGTGTTTCTTTAAACGTAGGATAATATTTTCTATTGTTTTTCTTCTTAAGAACTGAATAACGACCTTAATAAAGCAAACTAATCTTGTATTCATGCATTCTCTAAATTGTTACCTCCTTTATCAATTTGATATCCTCAGATTAGAAGTTGTTAGGTAGTTAGATTTTGTATCAGAAGTTACTCAACTATTCAGAATACAATTTGTTTATCATCTGAAACAGGACCATTGATTACAAAATTATATCACAGGTATGGGAGCCAAATAGTTATATTCTTCAATCAAAAGGCAATTAGAGTAGATATTAATGCATCATATTGGCATAGAGGACTTACTGACAAAAGTGGACATTTTCAAATTTTAATTCATGCTGGACTTTTTCCCATTTTTATGACCATGTCGAGGTTCATTCATTGCTTAAACTAATTTCTAAGTATCTCAATTTTCTTACCTTAAAAACACTGTCAAAGTGTATTAACTCATTCACAACAACTACTACATAGCAAATGATATCCTAAGCACTTTTCAAACATTCTGTTATTTAATTCTCGTAACAGCCATAAGGGGTGGGTGCCATCACTGGCCTCATTTTATAGACAGAAAAACTGATGCACAAACAAGTTAAGCTTTGTGCCCATGATCGCACAGCTGAGCCCAGGCAGTGTGGCACTTGAGTCTATGTTCTCATCCACAATGTTCTGATTCTTACTATGACCCCGCTCTGTGTCAGGCTATAGTCTGATGATTGACCTTAGAGTTGCATGTAGACTTAAGACTTTCCTTTTGGAAAGTAACTTATGAGAGTTAAATATTAATGTATCTGACATTAAAAGAAGTTAAGAAGAGGTGTCATTGTAGGTCAGGGGTCAGCAATTTTTTTTCTATAAAAAGCCAAATTGTAATTATGTTTGGCTTTGAGGTCACAAGGTCTCTGTTGCAACTACTCCACTCTTCCCTTGTTGTGCAAAACCAGCCATGGACAATACATAAATGAATGGGCATGGCTATGTTACAATAAAACTGCATTTGTGGGCACTGAAATTTCATACGATTTTTACATGTCATGAAATATTCTTCTTCTTTTGGTTTTCTTCAGCCATTAACAAATGTAAAAACCATTCTTAGTTTTGGGGCTGTACAAAAATAGGAGGTAGGCTGGATTTATTCTGTGGGCCACAGTTTACCAACTCCTCATCTAGGCACATGAGACAGATCAGTGAACGAAACAGACAAAAAAATTTGCCCTTACTCTAGTGGAAAGAATCTTCATTAGTCTCCTTCCTTCCATTTGGGAAGAATTCAGGGTTAAATAATTCTACCATGTCAAGTTAGTATGCCAGGGGCCGGCCCGGTGGCGCACTGGATAAGTGTGCCGCTTGGGAAGCGCGGCGGCGCTCCCGCCCGAGGGTTCGGATCCCACATACAGACCGGTTCCCGCTCACTGGCTGAGCGAGGCGCGGGAGCAACGCCGAGGGTTGCGATCCCGTTGCCGGTCCCTGGTCCGGTACGGGGGTGACACTGAGGGTTGCGATCCGTTGCCGGACACGGAAAAAGACAAAAAAAGACACAAAAAAAAAAAAAAAAAAAAAGTTAGTATGCCAAATTTCCAGAATAACATTAAGGAATTTTAATAGTGATCTCAGGAAGCTGAATAAAGATTAATTAAAAGCAATGGATGAGTTGCTCATTTTTTCAAGAATACTGGATATAGAACCTCCTTATGTAGAATGGTCATTATTCAGAAGAAGCTTAAATGTTGTTTATATGCTATTTTAATGATTTCCAGTAGGAAATCAGAGTAGACAAATAAGTTTAACACACTGCTTTCTGAGATTGACGGGCATATACTCAGCAAACTAATTTAGGCATATAAATGAACATGTGAACAATTATTTTTCTAAATGCCATTCTGTATCTCCAGCTGCTTTGATCAAAAGGCATGTGTTGTCAGGATTCTTGACTTCAGAGTGAATCAACTGGATTGAGTATATCTATAGACCCTCCCTGCCTCCTCCAAAGTGAATAACCTCTAGAGGAGAACTCATCCCATTCTAGGTTTGTCTTATGTGTCTATCTCCCCCACTAGACAGTGACTTCTCTGAATATTTGTAACCAAGGCACTTATAACACAGTGCCAGACCTTAATCCAAAAATGTAAGTTCACTATGAATTGCTATTGGTCTTAAGTATAATTGAGATAGACACTTAGGATCTGGTTCAGTTTAGTGTGAATTAACATAGCCAATATGAAATAAAAATTGAGGTAATTTCAGATGATTACACACACACACACACACACACACACACACACACACACACACACACACACACACACACACACACACACACACACGTACCTGTTGTTTACCAACAATAATAGTAGATATCACTAACAGCATCTACCAATAGCTTGACATATTATTTAACATTGTTTCTAATCCTTACAGCACCCTTTCAGCCTTTTAAAGATTAAAATACTGAAGCTCAGAGAAGATAATTAATTTTCCCACTGTCTTAATAGCACTGAGGTGGAGGTCCTTATGACCTGGAGTTGTGAATATATTCTGTAGACATGGCTTCCACAAGAAGCAAACTCTAATCTGTACCTTCCATAGATTTTTTTTACCACACCACAGAAATGATTAAAAGTTTCACTTGACCAATGAAGAAGAGTGAAGGGACTATGTTAGAAAGGCAGGATTCTATCCTACTGGTCTACAGCAATTAATTATTAGTTCTGAGATTAAGGTACTAAATAATGAGATGGCTGAGATTTGTCACTGTAATATTAACTTATTAAAAATAAAATGAACTAATACATTTTAAATAAACAAATAAATTTTTTTTTAAATTTTCAATTTAACTGAAAAATAATTATGAAAGCAAAACCAAACAAAACCTTAAAGCTGGAATTTGAACCAAAAGTTGCTTTCCATGGATTCCTGTGCATTGGAGTACTCGAGGGGCATCAGCATTGTTTCTGTAACAATAGAGCACTATTCATGTTGGTGATACTTCCAAGTGATAAATACAACAGATAGAAACCAGAATTATAAAAATGCCTTGTGTCTCTCAATAACATAAATATGATTACTGTAATTGGAACTTTATTCCATTTATTTTTTGTTTCAAGAAAACCATTTTTTAAATTATGCCATAAATGTTTATGCTTTCTGTCATTCATTTAGAATTTCAGAAAATATGTTAATTTTCCATGTCCTTTCCATTAACTTCCAAAGTAATTCATGATTTATGAATTACTAATAACGATTTCCTTAAAAACAAAACAAAACAAAAAACTGCTATTTTTGTATGGGCAAAAGGGTAAATTAACCAAAGGAGGAACTATTAGTTGTAACATAGACGGTACACTGGGTATGCCCATTTCTCTGTAAATATCGGGGGGGGGGGCTTGTTTACTCACAAATAATATTAATGGAAATTGGGTTAGAACTATTCACAACATTAGAAGTAAAGCAGAAAGTTACTAGAGAAAGCCTACAATAGTGAGGAAATGAAAAGAGAAAATAAATCATGGAAAAGTGAAAAAAGAAGAAAAATGCAAGGAAATATGGGGAATCAAACAAATTATGAAAAGGTAAACTCTCTGAAAAGTAAGAAAGAAAGAACTAGCAGTAGAGGAAGATGAGCAAGGAAATTCTAGAAATTAAAGATTAGGTGTTCAATGTTCATTGGACAGATAATAACAAATCAAGAAGCATTTAAATCACTACGTACCCAGCCTTATATAATTTACAGAGTTATATACAGAGTTCCATTAAAAAGAAAAAAAAAGAAGTCCTCAAAAGAAAAATGTTTCCACACACACACAGGAAAGCCAATCGTGGTACCTCATCCCCTATAAGTCGATTCAGTTCAATAATTATAAGTGTACAGTCAGAGTTAATAAAATGTTTTATTTAAAATAAAAACAAACTTTGTTCTTGTTCTAGGTAATGCAGGAGTTTCAGAAGTGTCAGAGTTCAAAGGGACTGCTGGTTATACCAATAGGAGGAGATTGAAAATATAACTGCATCCCTTGCAAGATTGTCTTAACTCCCAGTGTAATTTGAGCTGGCAGTAGACCTGAGAAGCAAGGAGACCTTCCCTACCTCGGGCAGCTTTTCTAAACCCATGTCCATGCCCATGTCACACCTCCAGTGGGAACTTGGGGTGATGCATTGCTTTACCACTAATGAGAAGTTGTTCTGTGGAATAGCCCTCAAATTTGTATTGAACATATGTAATGCACCAAGCTCTGTACTAGGTTCTGAGATACAGAGTTAAACAACACAGATGTATCCCTGCCTTCATGTAACTTACAGTAAAAAAAAAAAGAGAGAGTAAATAATTATGTAAATTAATCACAAAGGCAATACATGCTATAGATTAGAAAAGTGCCATATGTTGAGATACCATATAAGAGAGTGCTGTAACCTTGTCTGAACAGCCAAAGAAGACTTTCTGTCCAGGAAAGGTTTGAGATGAGCCTTGAAAGATGAGATATCCAAAATAATGGGTCTGGCGGGGGAGGGGGGGGCGGGGAGGCAGAGTATGCAACCGGAGGAAGCAAAGGAAGAGAGCATGTATAAAGCCCCAGGCAGAAAAGCTGTTGGTAACTTCCAGGAACTGGAAAGAGGTGCGTGTGGCTGGAGATGTGGCAGGAGGGGTTGTCCAAACCATAGAGGAAGTTGTAGGCCCTGCTGAAGATTGTCCACTCATAGATAAAATCTGTGGTGGAAAAATCAGCATGTTTTTTCAGTTGAACCAAGAAAAGAAGCAATACTGGTGGAAATGCTGCTGCCTTTGAATCATAAACCTAAATGAGTGTCCTAGCTCGACTTTAGTGGAGTCCCACATCAGTACAATGAGTTAATAATTACAGCTCTAACTACTTCCTGAGCTTTGGGTAAGGACCAGCTAAAATAATGGAAAATCTAGACACAAAGACTTTAGTGGAGTCCCACATCAGTACAATGAGTTAATAATTACAGTTCTAACTACTTCCTGAGCTTTGGGTAAGGACCAGCTAAAATAATGGAAAATCTAGACACAAAATGCTATTTAAAATTCACTTATTATTAATTTTTAAAGATCCATTAAGTGAATCTTACCTGAAAACATTTTTGCCCATCAGGAAAACTCTAGAACATATTTGTGATTTCACTGATAGCACAAACATGGTCAGAGCCTTTTAAAGCCAGAAGAATGAAGTTGAAGGGATCTGAAGGTGAAACCAAGGGCATCAGAAGGAAGTGGGAAAATTAGAATTTCTGATGGCTCTCAGCCATTTATATATAATTCTTTAAAGGGGAAATGATGGCCTTTTTAGGTAAAAATGTCGTTTCTTTCTTTTGTAGAGGAAAGTCCTTCTTTTTAATCTCATACACTCAAGCTTAGAGACTTAATTTCCTGCTGCTCCCAGAGCTTTTCACATACATGTCTGGCTTCTTAGCTCCCAGAGCGCCTGTGAGCGTGCTGGTAAATTGCACCTGCGAAGGGACTCTGAACTTCCTCAGAGCTCAGCTGGGCCACCGTATGGAGACTGGCTCACTGGAGGCATTTCCTGCTGCTCCCAGAGCTTTTCACATACATGTCTGGCTTCTTAGCTCCCAGAGCGCCTGTGAGCGTGCTGGTAAATTGCACCTGCGCAGGGACTCTGAACTTCCTCAGAGCTCAGCTGGGCCACCGTATGGAGACTGGCTCACTGGAG
>NW_007728877.1:54395-56092 GCF_000696425.1 Galeopterus variegatus | reverse complement strand
AGGGACTCTGAACTTCCTCAGAGCTCAGCTGGGCCACCGTATGGAGACTGGCTCACTGGAGGCTGCAGAGAAGTGAACTGAAGAATTACAGTCGGTTTCACTTCCCTGCCTTATGTGCCTTCAGGTGCCTCTGAAGACAGGCGAGGCCAGTGAAACGGAGAGGAGGAGGCAGAGAGAAAGCATCAATATCTGAGAAGGAAGAGCCCTTGTAAATATAGAGGCATTGTTGAAAAATGCAGATAGATGGTCATGTGTACGTGTGTCTGTGTGTGTACACAGTCAAACTGCATATTTTTGGCTGTTAGCTTCAAATTTTCTGTACAGTGACTTCTGAGATGTATTTTTATCAGATAAAGGTCTGTTTTGTATGGTGGGGTGGGAGTGGGATGGTCAACAATTCGTAGTCTGGCACTGAGTGGGGAGTTACTGGATTGGGAGGGTCAATTTGTCACTAAAAAGAAAATAATCACATTTGTAAATCCTGCTTAGAACAAAGCAGCAGACAACTGTTTAGCCCTGATTTTTAGCGCCTCTCAAAAACAAGCACACCAGAGCATCTTGTGTAAAAGGAAGGGATAACGAGGAAATGTAGAATCTGTGAGTTAGAGAGGGAAACTTTAAAGGAAACGCTTTACTGCTGAAGATATAGACTAGGCCCTCGGCACTTTCTGTTTCATATACATTAACAGGGGTTCATTGACACTGTGGGGGATCCCAGCAGTATGGGTGCATTACAGAGGCAGAAGTGTGCACCTAGTAGCACAGACCAATTTGGTGGATTGGTTACTATAGCAACCATACCACTACTGTCAGTGGCAATTCTTGTAATCTCCCTCTCTTAAGGTTTTCACAAGCGTTGACTCCAAAATGATTAGAGAGAGACACAGAGAGAGAGAGAGAGAGAAACCCATAATAGGAGGTACAAATAAAAAGGTTAAGGATATAGTGCAAATATTTCAATTGCATAGTAATTTAGATCTAAAAGTCAGGCAAATGTGGGTTCAAATCCCACCTTCACCACTTATAAGCTGCCTCTCCTTGGGTAATGTACTTAACCTATTTTCAAATTCCTTACCTATAAAATGCACATAACAATGCCCACCTCATTAGAGCAATTCTGAATGTTATACTAAGTGTTGTACACTTACTATAGTGCCTAGCTGTGAATACTTAATAATCAACAACTTTCATTTTCATAGGAGTATTTCTATTTATATCTAATTTGCCTTTTTGTTCACTTGTTAGGACTCCTAATTTCGTGCAATATGTCCATTCCAGAATCAGATTCCTAAGCCTGAGTCCTGATGCTTTTCTGATAGTGATAATGCTTCTACTGAAGCATTATCCATTTTATCTGACATTTTGTGTTTTAAGTTTATGTTGATTGTATCTGCCTTTGAGTGACCTACAGAGCTCAGGCCAGTCCTGGAATCTTCCATCCTCTTGATCTATCCATGTCAACAATCAGAAAAACCATGGTAGATTCGTGTTGAACAGCTTTATTGAGATGTAATTTACATATCATACAATTCACCTATTTAAAGTCTATCATTCAATGGTTTTTAGTACCACTGGCCCTCCGTGCCCTCGGGTTCTGCATCCAAGGATTCAACCAACTACAAATTGGGAATACATGGGGAAAATAAAAAAATAATGAATAACAATACAACAATAAATAATAATACAAATAAAAAAAA
>NW_007728877.1:39145-53714 GCF_000696425.1 Galeopterus variegatus | reverse complement strand
TCACTCATATGTGGGAGCTAAGAGAGAAAGAAGGAAGGAAAGAAAGACCACAGTAGTGTGTTGGTCTTGCAGCAGGAGGGAACATTCCCAGGGCTACAAAGTGGACTGGGGGGGGATGGGAGAGGGGAAGGGAAGTTCGGCGATGGTTGGGTGGGGGACATGGGGTACAAAAGTAATTTTTGGTGATGGGTATGCTCCCGGTGTGGATCTGGCCATCACATCGTGGGCACGAGGGGTGTCAATTAGCTTTGTATCTCATCAATATTCATAATAAAAATTTTAAAATAATAAAGTAGATGGGAGGACGTGCATAGGTTACATGCAAATACTGTACCATTTTATATAAGATACTTGAGCATCTGAGGATTTTGGTATCAGTAGGAGTCCTGGAACCAATCCCCCATGGATACTGAGAGACGACGGTATATTCATAGTTGTGCTGCCATTACCACAATCAGTTTTAGAGCATTTTGATCATCCCCTCCAAAAAAACCCATACCTGCTAGCAATCAGCAACCATTCCTCCCTCCCACCACCATCACCACTGCTATCCTCTCCATCCCCAGCACGAGGCAACAACAAATCTACTTTACATCTGTAGATTTGCCTATTCTGGACATTTCATATAAATGGAATCATACAACATCTGGTATCTTTTAACTGGTTTCTTTCACATAGCACAATGTTTCCAGGGTTCATCCATGTTGCAGCATGTAGCAGTACTTCATTCCATTTTACAGCTGAATATTTCGTTGTATAGATATACCATATTTTGTTTATCCACCAGTTGAAAGACATTTGGGCTGTTTCCAATTTTTTTTTTTTTTTTGTGACCGGTAAGGGGATTGCAACCCTTGGCGTGGTGTCATCCGCACCACGCTCAGCCAGTCAGCGCACCAGCCATCCCTACATAGGATCCGAACCTGCAGCCTCGGCGCTCCCAGCGCTGCACTCTCCCGAGTGAGCCACAGGGTCAGCCCCACTTTTTTCTATTATGAATAATGCTACCATGAGCATTTATACACAGGTTTTTACTTGGACATATGTTTTCACTTCTCTTTGGTATACACCTAGGGGTGGAATTGCTGGCTCATATGGTATTTCGGTTAACATTTTAAAAATGTTTAACCTTTTGGGGAATTTCCAGATGGTTTTCCAAAGCAGCTGTACCATTTTGCATTCCTACTAGCAGTTTATGACAGCTTCGATTTCTCCACATCTTTGCCAACACTTATTATCTGTCTTTTTCATTACAGCCATTCTAGAAGGTGTGAAGTGCTATCTCATTGTGGTCTGCATTTTACAAATGGCTAATCGTGTTGAGCATCTTTTCATGTGCTTACTAGCCACTTGTATACATATGAGTGTATGTATATTTTTTGAGAAATGTCTATTTATATCCTCTGGCCATTTTTTTTAGTTGTGTTGTCTTTTTGTTATTGAGCTATAAGAGTCATTTAAGCATTTTTAGCAGGGTTTCTTATGGTACCTAGATCACAGCTGGGGCTATATTCTGCAGGAAGTGGGTGTTCTATTTCACAAAAAAAGAAAAGAAAATGCATGCAGATGTACAGTGAAAAATTCTCCAGATACTTTTATATGACACATATGACTATTATTAAAAAATCTTGGTGTCTGGTATGGCAAAGAAAAATATCTGGGATTAATTTTGGTGTTGCTTGTTTTCTTCTTCATGTGATTATCTAGGTTTGGTTGACATAGGCATTGTATTTCTCAATAATAGTATGGACTTGGATGAGCAAATCTTTCATTCAAAGAAAAAAATATTTATTACTCAAGCTATTTACTTAAATTTTCCTAAAGTCACATAAGAAATATTTTTTTCAAATAATGTTTATGTAATAATTATTTGAGGGAAATAAGATGGAATTACTTGCCAAGACAGTGATAACTCCACAAGAACCACTGTAGAAAAAGAAAAAAATACGTCAAAAGAAAGGAAAACTAAAAAACAAGCTCTCAGTTTCATGGTGATGCAAAGGAGTCCTTGTGGGGATCTGCAGAAAGAGCAAAGCACAGGATTTTCAGTCACAGCTGAGATTCAATTAAAGGTTTCCCTACACATATCAAGGCAGATTCTGACGCAGAAGAGCTAAATTCATCATGAGAATAACCTGTCTGGTTTGGTCTTTCGGTCTCCTTGCAATTTTCCTTAGGGACAAAAAATTAATTTTACTACTCTTAGTAGGTTAGGTACTGTTACTTCACTAACTGTCGCTTCGAGTGTATAGAGATGAGACAATGATCAGCAAATCTTTTCCTAGGCTTAATGTTTTTCTTTATGTTTCTGGATGGAACAATTTCTATGAGTATTATGAACAATCAAATTCTTACTTTCTGTTAAAAGATTTCTATCTCTATTACACAACAAAGACAACTCTGGACCACCATCTTAGTTCTGAGTGCAAGGTGGTAGGAATTTTAATGTGGATTTCTTCATCTGGATATTCAAAGGAGAAGGTACTATCAAAAGTATGTGATAACTTTATAGGTTTTAGAATGTGTGACCAATGGATCCTGAGAAAGCAGACAACCTCTCTAAATTAGTCACTGTTTCTGTCATTAGAAGGCATCTTCCCTCAGCAAGGGTCTTAGTCACATAGACAAGGTACTTAGTTCTAGACAGTCACTTCAGAACACCAAGAATCCGGACAAACTTCAACTGTCACTCAGACATTCTCATATTCAAAATTTGGAAAGAGAAAAAGGAGACAATGCAAGACTGAAATGCAAGTATTTAAACACCACTTTTAATACACTCAAATAAAGTCAAGGCATGAGATTTCTCCAGAGTTAGGAGACAACCAACTGAACCAGCAGCAAGTAGTCTAGGTAGAAATGCATCTCAAGAAAGGGGCATTCCCTGTCCAGGAAAGAGCCCCTCAAGCCTAGCCTTCCATCAGTGTAGTCAAACTCAGCCCAAGTACAAGAAAACAGTAGTCTTTTTGACCTAGAAAGAATGATCTCACGTCAGAAAAATTTTTCTGAAGAGTGCTTCATATTGTATGTGTATGGTGAGTAAACTCTAAAGACCCACAGCATGAGAAACATATAAAATTTCAGAGAAAAAGAAAAGCCCAAAGAAATGTATAGATGCTAGTTAGAGTCTGCCACGTTAGCTTACGAGAATCTCTTCAGCTATGACCGTTTTTATCCCTCCTCCCTGCCCCTTCCTCCATTGCAACACTGTTATCCATTAACATTTACTGAGCATGTACAGTGCCATGAGCACCAAACAGAGCACCTTCCTCTGTGAATTCCACATTCTCCATACAGGGTGTAGTTGATAGGTTGCTATAAAGTGTAGCAACTGTGTGGTGAAATTTAGACAATCTTTTCCCAAGGATCATCAGGGCTCCTTCTCAAGTGCCAATTTGCAAAACCGAGTGTGAGACTTGGTCTTTTTCAGCCCTACATTCCTGGTGGCTGGACAGTTCTATAAAGAGGGATGTATTATTAGTCTGCGTGGGCTGCCATAACAGAATATCACAGATTGGGTGGCTTAACAGAAATTTAATGTCTTACATTTCAAGAGACTGGAAGTTCAAGACCAAGTTGCCAGTAGGCTTGTTTTCTGGTGGGGCCTCTCTTCCTGGCTTGCAGACAACTGCCTTCTTGCTGTGTCTTCACATGGCCTTTCCTCTATGCTCGAGCAGAGAGAGAGAGAGATCTGGTGGCTGTTCCTCTGTTGACAAGGACACTGGTCCTGTTGGATTAGGGTCCCACCTTTATGACCTCATTTAACCTTAATTACCTCTTTAAAGCTCCTCTGTCCAAACATAGACACATTGGGGGTTAGGGCTTCAACATATGAATTTGAGGGGGGGGGGGAATGGGAGAGGACGGTGACACAATTTAGTCCATAGCAAGGACCAAGACTAAAACATAAGGAGTTAGGGAAACTAACTAAAATGTTACTTTTTCAGCTAGATCTTTACAGGCAGTTATATAGACAGTTGAGCAATTATCCAAGTTAACAATGTATTAATAGCCCTTCCAGTAATGCAAAACTAAAAGAGAAAAAAAGGTAGGTTCTCTCTCCTCAATCTCAGAAAATCTTGCCTAGACCAGCATTTCTCTTAAGAATCAATCATAGAGCTTTTTTATAAAATATATCTTCTCCAGCTCCATCCCAGCCATTCTATGTAAGTTGGTCTGGAATGTGGTCCCAGGAACCTACAAATTCAGCAAGAACCCCACGTGGTTTGGGTGCCAGTGGTTTTTGTACCACACTTTGAAAATCACAGGACTAAACAAATAGTTGCTTCTGTTTTCCAATTTGCTACGTATCTGTAGAATATAGGAGAAAAACACTGATAGTGATTTATTGGAAGATAAGTTTAGGGAAAATTTGTTGCAAAATTAAAAGAAATCTGATTAATTGACATGAGAAAAAGAGACATGAGTCATAGGGAAAGCTATCAGAATTACCAGACTCTAGGGCATTTATTTCCCGATGATGAAATTTGAGTACCTACTACACTAGAGAATTTGCTAGAATAATTTAAATTTCCCAGTATACTCGTCCACAATTCAGCTTTAGAGAATGTGGTAAACTTTCACAGAATAATTTGTTTTTGCATGTCAAAGATCTGACAATTAAAAATATATATATTGCCATGAGCTGGCTGACTGAGTGGGTCTTAGAGTTTCTGAGAATGCCTTTTCCAGCGGGGATCATGCAGGGCTTCTTAGACACCACGTGCCCCCAGCTAGGGTCCACTTTGGCACCATCGCCCCTTCAAGGTTGGCAAACCAGCAAAGAACAGAAAGAACTGGCTCCCTACAGGCAGGGAGAAGAAAAGCAGAGGAAGAGAGGAGATTACCCAGAGCAGCGGGGTGCCCTAAGCTGGATCCCACAGCCACACCTCATCATCTCCACAGCACACACCCTGCGCCTGTCTCACTTCCTCACTGCAAGACCTACCCATACATAAGGATAGCCTTCTTCCTTTATCTCAGCCCCAGGATGGTTTCATAGAATTACTCTTCTCCTAAAAATAAATTCTGAGTCCTTTTAGGAGGTACCAGCTGAAACTCCTTTTCTTGGAGATGGGCACCTATTTATTGCCATGAATATTCCAGAAGCCTGGGGTAATAGATCTAGTTACTAACTAACTTTTCTCGCTGTCTCCCTGCATGGCTACTCCCGCAGTGGCTCTCCAACTGGAAAGAGCCTGCTTGGCGAGAGGCTGGCTCCAGTTCCTCCAAACAAGCTTCATAATTTCCCCATGAGAAGTGTCTCCCTGGAGTTAGAGTAATGGATGAAACTGGCTCCATGAGGGGAGATCCGGCCATTGTTCCTCTCAACGTCACCTTGAGTGGTTGAACACCTTTCTTCAGAATGTCTTTTTTTAAGATACTCATTTTTACCTTTATGTCTCAGACTCTGAAGACATAATTTTAGTGGGATATGGTGTAGCCTCTGAATTTGAATTTTCATTTTGATTCTGTGATCTTGCTTCTTTCCACACTTTTTCGTGTGCTGTAGGTACCAAAGTTTCCTCAGGTCAGGAAGTCATTCCCATCTCTTCCAAAAGCCAGCCAGATGGGCAGGAGAAAGAAAGAGAAGTCTCAGCAATGCATAGTCTAATAACCAGGCTTTATTAGGAGTTTAAATGCAGGGATTACTTATGAGTCCATCACTGGCATGAGAGTGATGCTTTATCTCCTTTTGTCACAAGGCTGCACAGAGCCTGAGGGGCTGTTCTGTGACAGGCTGCACAGAATAGCTTCTCTCTTGAACAAGGACAAGAGCTTTCTCCTGTCATACAAATACTGGCTGTCCCCACCAACTTGTTGAGTAGCAAGCATCTGTGCTAGTGAGCAGGGGGACCCTGCACACCACTGGCAGGGACGAGGATTAACATAAGAGGTAATGCTCCCCACGCAGCTTCCTCACAGGGATGCAGGAGGATTAATGAGATGCTATTTCCATTGTGATTTATGCTCTCCAGAAGAAAGGTGCTAAGTAGCAGGTATTAGAATTAGGGATTATGTAGGTAATCAAGCAAAGAGGATATTCAGCTGCTTCTAGTTACTGAAGGAAGCTTTAATTTGGGAGGTGGGGAAGAGGGGGAAATGCAGTAGGTATAAAGTGGGCTGGAAGCCATCGTCCCTCACGAAGTGAAGGATCAAGAATGGAGTGTGAAGTGCTACATGCAATGTAAAGGCAGCCCCATCCTGGCCCTTGAGGCTTATGATCTTAGCCCTGGGTGTAGGAGCTGCCTGTCCAGGATTCAGATGAAGACTGTAAGGCTTTTTTGTCATATCTGCCTCTGCTGTCATTAGCCAGTCTACAGGTTTGGTGCCTAGAGGAACGGGGCAAAAGCATAAGCAAACTACCCCATCCACATGCTGGAGGACACGGTAGCATTAGGGAAAGAGCACCTGTGAAGGAAGAGCTGTGGAGGACCCCTGCGAGCTCCAGGGGCAGGGATGAGGAGTGACAGGTGGGAAGATGGTCGATTGCAATGTGTAAAACGACAGCCGTGAAGACGTTGATCTTCTCATGTGGCACATACAGGAAGTGGCAAGCAGAGGTGGGATGTAGCTCAGATTTTCAGAGCTTTGGATTTTAAAGTCCTGTTTTCTTCCATTTGTTGTAGTGTCCCCAAGTATGGTTTACCTACCACTGAGACAATTTCAGAGGGTACATGAGAAACCATTTTTCTTGTTTTTATTTTTATGTATGTATTTGTTTATCTATTTAGATGGAGAAACCATTTTTAAATTTATTTTAACAGTCAGGTTAAGTATCATTGTATTTTAATGTGTGTTAGGAATAAAACACAATTAACACATGAGGACCATGATTTCATAAATATAATTGCTTAGAACAATAGTTCTCAATACCAGTTACACATTAGGATCATCCAGAAAGCTTTTTTAAAAAAACACAGATGTTGGATTCCACTCTAGATCATTAAACCAGAATCTTTGAGAGGTTCTGATATTTTATAAAAGCTCTTCCAGCTCTCATAGGGAACCACAAGGATAGGCTGCAGTTTTTTTAAAAGCATGTTTTCTAGTGAGCAATTTAAAATAAATATTAAGTAAATAATATCACAGTATATGGATATGGCGAAAATCATGAAGATCCTGTGTTGTGCCAATAACTGAGGTTTGGTAAACACTGAACTCTCTCATGGGTGGCTCCCATTCTGTGAGATGACACTGATCCTAAAGAATAAAGAGAAAAGCAGAGAGATCCAGTAAAAGCAGTGAATGTGATGGTGTCACAAGGGCAGGACTAATTATTTGGGCATGTTCAAGGAGGGATGGGATAGTACACAGCAGAGGTATCAGGTTAGATGTGGGGGTTAGTCAATATGACTGTGCTTTCCCCAATAGATCGTCCTCTGACTCCTCTACCTTGTGGCTCAGAAATGTGATTTTTCCTCTTTTCCATTTGCCTTTTGACACCCGCACTCCCACCACTCCCACCGACTCAACCTTAAAACAGGTAAGGAATGAAAAAGGATGTAAAGAATCTATAACATATTTCTAAAGATAGTGGGATTACAAGTGGCTTTTACTCTTTTCACTCATCTGTTCTTTTATTTATCCTATCTTCATTCATAAACAAGCACTTATTGAGCACTTACTATTTACTAAGTTCTTCTTCTATTAAGTATAGTCAGTATTTTTCTCAGTGAGCATACATTGTCTTTATGATATGATTGAACAAATCTTCAAGTTGCTTTGTCTTAAGAGAACTCAACCACGCATGTGACTGACCCTTCTCCAGTCACCACATAGCTGGACTCGTTATGGGAGGAAGAGGGTGGCTTCCAAGTCAGAAGAAACTTACTATTTACTAAGTTCTTCTTCTATTAAGTATAGTCAGTATTTTTCTCAGTGAGCATATATTGTCTTTATGATATGATTGAACAAATCTTCAAGTTACTTTGTCTTAAGAGAACTCAACCATGCATGTGACTGACCCTTCTTCAGTCACCACATAGCTGGACTCGTTATGGGAGGAAGAGGGTGGCTTCCAAGTCAGAAGAAGGGAAGCCAAAGCATTTCAGCCACTCCTGAGTGACAGAAATGTTGTGTGAGAAAACCCTAGAGACGTTTCATGTGTGAAATGGAGGAAATAAAACCCATCATGAGACACTGGAAAAGGTGCCCAAGCCCCTTTCCCTCTATTCTTTCATCTGTTAAATGGGGATAATGATGCTCTGTGTTTACCTACCTCAGAGAGGCATTATCAGGTCTATTTAGAGGCTCTTCCAATGAAAGCTGCTGTGTAATTACCTAAACAGCTATGATAAAGAAACCTAAATACAACAGCAAATCAGCTGGAACAAATTCTCGGGGGAGTTTACTTCTCTGGAAAATTTTAAGAAAAGGGTGGCAACTCCCCTTTGGGGAACTTAGGTACCATTCTGGCTGGAAGTTTAGGGAAGGCTAGCTGACCTTCAGAGCTTCCTCCTGGCCAAGGACTGGGGATCATCCTCTGCTTACTTTTTCCCCATGGTCTAAGCAATTTCCATCTGAGATTCCTCTTTCAAGTTTTTTCAGATCTTGACTCACAAAGTCTTTTATCCCTGAAATGAATTTCAAGCAAGGCATTTACCTACAAGAGCAAAAAAGAGACACAAAGAGAAAAGACAGCTTATTATGTGGAGAAAACATGCATTTTATAGATGATAGGTAATGGGGAATTCTTTGATGGTTTTTAAGAAGAAGATTGAGGTACTTGATTATTAATGTCAGGTTTTGCTAAAACTCATTTGACATAAAGATGTAGGGTAGACTAGATGGGGTCACAGGTACGGAAAGCAGGGGATCACTATTACCAGCTCAAGAGAGAACCAACCTAGCTGAGCTGGACTGAGCTGATGGCAGCTTGGCTGGAATAAACAGAGATTTAAGAAACATTACAACTATAGAATCTATGGAATATAGTAAGAAAATGGGAGAAGAGTCAAGGATATTGTAAAATTTGGTGACTTGGATATCATAAGATTTAGTGACTGCTTTAACAGAGTTGACCCCCAAGAGAGTGAGTAGGTTGAGTTTATAAATGAGGTCTGAATTGATACCATTGTAAGAAGACCAATGGTTTTATATTTTTTATTTAACTTGGTCATGCAGTAAATATTCTATTTATAAACAGAGTAATATATAGTATCTGAAAGGCTCCTAAGTAATAAATATTCCCAAAATTCCAAAGATTAACTTTCAAATGAGTGCTTCTAAGGTTGATAATTATGCATAATAATAATAGCTGTTATTTTTCAATTGATTACTGCAAGGGGAACTACATAAATATTTTTCACATGTAACCCAAATGGCAGCTGGGAGCTTCCCAGAGCTGGTAAAGATCTGGTGAAATTCCTCCATACTCGTCCAATTCCATGGCCTGTGGAAATCTAAAATCCATTGCTATGGACTCAGTGTTTGTGTCTTTCCCCTCCCCTCTGAATTCATATGTTGAAATCCTAATCTCCAAAGTATCTGAATATGGGGCCTTTGGGAGGTAATTAGTTCATGAGGGTGGAGCCCTCATGATGGGATTTGTGCCCTTATGAGAAAAGACATAGTTCTCTCTCTCTCTTCCCTCCTTCACCCCGTGTGAGGATATAAACAGGAAGCCGGCCCTAACCAGGAACCGAATCTGCCAGCACCCCGCCCCTGGGATCTTGCACTTCCCAGCCTCCGAAACTGTGAGAAATAAATTTCTGTTGTTGAAGCCACTTGGTCTATGGTACTTTCATTATAGCAGCTTGAGCTGACTCAAGACACACATCCTTGTGTCTGAGAATCCCTGGCAGCTTGCATTTTCCTGGCCTTTCCTGCCTTTCAGATCACTCCCATACATTGCTGCCATACCATCAGATGTGAAACTTCCCACTTATTGCTTTATAAAATATGAGGCTTTATGGGTTTAGTGAAATTCACTGAAATTGGAAGGTCATGGGGAAGAGTCATAACTTCTTTCAATCTTCTCTGGCCTCTTCCTACCAGATTACATTAGGAGCATCCATTTTATTCTCCCTTCTCTGTGCAGAGGCATTCATCTCTCAAGGTGTCAGCAACACAAAGGGCCTTTCATTTGCTGGGGAGACTGGCTCTGGTGGTTTCTAAGGTGGTTTTGGTTACAAGTAGCAACCGTTTATTTGCCCATTACACCTAGATGACTTCATTTAACACTGACAACATTCTTGTGAGAAGACATGATTTCTCCCACTTTACAGATGAAGCAACTGAGGCTTAGAGTCAGCCCAAGGATATAAACATAAGAAATGGTAGAAAGAGGATTTAAATTCAAGTGTGACTGACTCTTGAAGTAAACTTGGCTTTTGAAAGATGAGATAATTATCTACTCTGGTTTACTTTGACACTTCAAAACTGTTTAGTTTTTCCATCAAATATTTACGTTTCAAAAAATGGCCACACACTCTTAAGACCATATGCAGGGAATTACAGAGTAAAAATCCCAGTGATTTATCCTGTCAGGGAGAATGAGTTAGTATAATATTAAAATACCTAAACAATGGAAATCAACTCTTTATTATTTTTAAGCAATAAAACTTACATAGGGACATAGGCCACCCTCTTGTCAGACCTGGAAATTATACGAAGGAATAGCTAACAATGATGATGATGATAGAATTTATTTAGCACTGTTTTAAATGCTTGACATATAATATTTTTTATAATCCTGAAAATTAAAGAAGCCTATACCTTGGGTCTATTGTTATTCCTAGTTTTACAAATAATATTATAGAAGGGCAGAGAGGCCAGATTTAGCACTGTTTTAAATGCTTGACATATAATATTTTTTATAATCCTGAAAATTAAAGAAGACTATACCTTGGGTCTATTGTTATTCCTAGTTTTACAAATAATATTAAAGAAGGGCAGAAAGGCCAACCCAATCTCATTCATCTCAGAAGAGCCAAAACCAGGCATGTCACCTTAGCTGTGAGGCCTACACTCTTAACTAGGCTATTTTACTTCAAGAATCATGGATGCTTCAATCGATGTCCACAATAGGATGGAATTAAGTACCATGAGGTACAAGGAATTTACTTCTCTTGTTACCACTGTTATCTTCAGTCCTTGGAACAGTACCTGGAACATAGTAGGAACTCAATTAACAATTGCTAGGGCTGGCCAGGTAGCTCAGTTGGTTAGAACGTGGTGTTACAATACCAAGGTTAAGGGTTTGGATCCCTGTACCTGCCAGCAACCACAAAACCAAAAATAAACAAAAACACAATTGCTAAGTAATAAATCAATTGGAGCAAAATGTCTAAATCTGTAGAGGACATAATGTTAAAAATAGTCATGTATCGTGTTCTAAATATCTTAATTAGAAGAAACATCAGATAAGGAAAAACTTGGCTTGAAAACACTTGCCTTAAAAAAAATCTATATTTGTAGTCCACTGGAAGCTGAACAGGGACTCAACACTGCACTGTGACAGCTAAAAGACTATTGTGATTTTAGAAAGCCTTCAAAGAAAAATAGTGTTCATCATATTGCATATCACATTTGTTAGACTGTGTGCAATTCTGATCTTCATATTTTAAAAGGAACAGTAACAGCCTAGAGTATACTCCAAGTAGGTGATCTGGATAGTAAGAAAAATGGAAATTTTTCAAAAAGAAATGGGTATTGTCAACATGGAGAAGAGAAGACGTTTGGCAACTATCTTCCACTATTTGAAGTGCTGCCTGTAGAGGCAGGTACTTGCTTTTTCTCTAGAAGACTGAGGTAGATTTTTCAGCTCAGCATAAGGAGAAAAATATATCTAACACAGCTGTCCAGCAACTTTCAACAATACAGTGGATCTGAAAAACTAAAGTCCATTTCATTATACATTTCCAAACAGATAAGAATAATTACTTACGAAAAAACTATTAAACGGATCTCTACATTATCTAGTGAACTGGACCAAAATCAGTGCCCAAGTCTGGCCGTGTATTAGAATCAACTAGAAGGCTGAAAAAACATTATTGATTTGAAGGCCTCATTCCACTAATTCATAATGTCTAGGAGCTAAGAACTGAGAATCTAAATCAAGAATCTCAAATTTTTGATCTCTTCAGATAATCCTGGTAACTTGAGAATCACTGAACTAGATTGCCTTAAAGTTCTCTACTAACTCTATGGCTTAATGATTCTTAGAACACTGCAGAATGCCTTCTTTCATAAATAAATGAGAATTATTTGTAATCTGCAAAATGAATTTTGTCTAAATTCACATGGCTAGCTCTAAAGTGCCGGCAAACCAGCTGATTTCCTAAATAGATTAAAACTCTTCTTGCGATCAAGTTAATGAAAACTTTTTTCATGCATCGTGGAAAGGAAAACTTTATCTGGCTCGTTTCCCAATTATTAAAGTTCCAAATCACTGAAATATAAATGAGACTTTACCATACTTAGAACACCAATATGATGAAAAATTTGTTTACACCGGGAGCTTTTAGGTCATCCTTCAGTCATTCATCCCTGGTACCAAAGTATGTATGCGCGCCAGCACACAAGCATACACCCATGCACACACATGCCCAGATGTGACACATGGCAAATGTTGGGCAATTACTGAGATGGAACAAAGGAGACCTTCAAATTCCATCACCTTTCTAACCTTATATTTTTCTATGCAGGAATCCAGGAACTCAAATCAAAGGCATCCAAATA
Organism: Galeopterus variegatus; assembly: GCF_000696425.1. Taxonomy (NCBI): domain Eukaryota; kingdom Metazoa; phylum Chordata; class Mammalia; order Dermoptera; family Cynocephalidae; genus Galeopterus; species Galeopterus variegatus. Next base: position 41,030 of record NW_007728877.1, on the reverse strand, counting down.
ATATTATTAATCATGACATACTCAGCCTTTTCTTTAAATTTCTCTAATTCCTTTAAAATACATTACTTTGGTCTAAATGGTGCTAAAATGAGGAGGAAAAGGAGTATTTTAAAATAATAAAAGCTCTGAAGTGAATATATTAATTTTGGCTAAATTGGTTCCCCATGTAAAGAGCTTCTAAAAAGCATACCATGTTGCCATATAAAGAATCTCTAATTTTTGCAATAAGGCTACATTTGTAGATTTTGCCTAGTCTGAAATTAAACCTGGTAAGCTCTACTGGAATTATCTAGAAAAGAAAAATTGAAACCCCTTTCAACACAGTTAGCTCAGATTCTCCTAATTTTACTTTTCTAGTTCACAAGGTATTTTTTTTTCATGGTGTTTTCAAATTGAAGTTCACACACATCAAATAAACAGCATGATAATCAGGGGTTCAATATCCAATACACATTCATTATTATCTGTCATTATTGTCATTGTCACTATTATAATTGCATGTCGTAAAAAGAATGGAAGCTTTTCCACAGGAATTATTCACGTGTATTACTTTCCAGGAGTAATTGAATAGTTGACATTGCATTTGTATCAAAGTAAAATATGTGATGGTTTTTTCTCATTTGTATCATTCTTAAGCAAAAAGAAATGTAGAGGAATCTCAATTAGGTCCCTTTGTTTAGATCCAGATAGGTTCAGAGTTTTATGTAATGTCAAATGTATATTTTCTTATAATAGTTATGGGGACTTTCTCACATCTCGGGAAAATTGAGTTAAACCTACCACATTGGGCTGTTTTGAGAGTCCATGAAGAAAATGGTGATAAAAACCACTTAAATGTGTTTTGTTATTTTATGTGTATTTTTCTTTGTGCCATGCAACTTTTCACATGCTTTATCCTATTTTTGTTTTCTATGTGGTTCACTTTCACAAAGTAGAGCTTTAAGCTTTATTTCAAATTGAGTAATATTGATACTGAGTTGGAAAATTGAGTAACAAAAGCTTTAGAAACAAAATACTCCAAGTAAAATGTCACAACAAATTGAATGAATGGTGATGTAAACATAATGATGCAAAAGATTTGGAATGTGTCTTCATTCACCGAGAAGGCCGTACATAATGGACTCAAAGCGCTGTCCCTTCATAAAATACACACAGCCAATGCGGGTAGAGATTTCCTTCACTTCCACGTAACTCTTCATTACATTCCTTGCAGAGGACTGGATGGCTTAGGGTTTTGTCTTAGTTATGTGGAGTCTTCTATTGCTGCTATGCTAGCTAGCCCTTGGAATCATGTCATTGTTGGCAGGGGTGGAGGCTGTCACCATTTGCCAACTGTTCAGTGGCTTATGAATCGGCAGTCTCAGTCCAGTTCTTAGACAGATGGCAGTGGCTGGCTCTTTACATAGAGAGGACGAAGACTCTAGAGCCTCTCCTCATTAATAGAGATGGTCCACCTAAGTCAGTGTCAAAAATCACCAGTGAGATTGGTCCAGGGTAGCTGGCCTTATCAATGAATGAAATGACCTTACAAATATATTTGAGCCATGCATTTATCTCCCCTTGTCATTCATTAAACACATTTTTAAGCAGTGCATTTATTTATGTATTAAAACAGAGATTCGATTCTATTCCATTTGTCACAACTACCACTTCAATGAATCCTTTCCTCCATGTCAATCTTGATATTGATCTACTTGCCCCCACCTGCAGTCTGGCAGCAAGTCGACCTATCACATCAGGACAGCCACAAAATTGTGACTTCTAGTTGGATAGGTCTATCTACACATAGTAACTTACAGCAAACTAAAAAGAGTATTTGCTTTCATCTTGACTTCTCTTATACACACAGAATGGTTATTTGGACTAAAACTATAGTAAAAAAAAA
>NW_007728877.1:25198-38145 GCF_000696425.1 Galeopterus variegatus | reverse complement strand
GGTCCCTGGTCCGGTACGGGGGCAATACTGAGGGTTGCGATCCATTGCCGGACACGGAAAAAGACCAAAAAAAAAAAAAGAATCTCTAATTATTGCAATAAGGCTACATTTGTAGATTTTGCCTAGTCTGAAATTAAACCTGGTAAACTCTACTGGAATTATCTAGAAAAGAAAAATTGAAACCCCTTTCAACACAATTAGCTCAGATTCTCCTAATTTTACTTTTCTAGCTCACAAGGTATTTTTTTTTTCATGGTGTTTTCAAATTGAAGTTCACACACATCAAATAAACAGCATGATAATCAGGGGTTCAATATCCAATACACATTCATTATTATCTGTCATTATTGTCATTGTCACTATTATAATTGCATGTCGTAAAAAGAATGGAAGCTTTTCCACAGGAATTATTCACGTGTATTACTTTCCAGGAGTAATTGAATAGTTGACATTGCATTTGTATCAAAGTAAAATATGTGATGGTTTTTTCTCATTTGTATCATTCTTAAGCAAAAAGAAATGTAGAGGCATCTCAATTAGGTCCCTTTGTTTAGATCCAGATAGGTTCAGAGTTTTATGTAATGTCAAATGTATATTTTCTTATAATAGTTATGGGGACTTTCTCACATCTCGGGAAAATTGAGTTAAACCTACCACATTGGGCTGTTTTGAGAGTCCATGAAGAAAATGGTGATAAAAACCACTTAAATGTGTTTTGTTATTTTATGTGTATTTTTCTTTGTGCCATGCAACTTTTCACATGCTTTATCCTATTTTTGTTTTCTATGTGGTTCACTTTCACAAAGTAGAGCTTTAAGCTTTATTTCAAATTGAGTAATATTGATACTGAGTTGGAAAATTGAGTAACAAAAGCTTTAGAAACAAAATACTCCAAGTAAAATGTCACAACAAATTGAATGAATGGTGATGTAAACATAATGATGCAAAAGATTTGGAATGTGTCTTCATTCACCGAGAAGGCCGTACATAATGGACTCAAAGCGCTGTCCCTTCATAAAATACACACAGCCAATGCGGGTAGAGATTTCCTTCACTTCCACGTAACTCTTCATTACATTCCTTGCAGAGGACTGGATGGCTTAGGGTTTTGTCTTAGTTATGTGGAGTCTTCTATTGCTGCTATGCTAGCTAGCCCTTGGAATCATGTCATTGTTGGCAGGGGTGGAGGCTGTCACCATTTGCCAACTGTTCAGTGGCTTATGAATCGGCAGTCTCAGTCCAGTTCTTAGACAGATGGCAGTGGCTGGCTCTTTGCATAGAGAGGACGAAGACTCTAGAGCCTCTCCTCATTAATAGAGATGGTCCACCTAAGTCAGTGTCAAAAATCACCAGTGAGATTGGTCCAGGGTAGCTGGCCTTATCAATGAATGAAATGACCTTACAAATATATTTGAGCCATGCATTTATCTCCCCTTGTCATTCATTAAACACATTTTTAAGCAGTGCATTTATTTATGTATTAAAACAGAGATTCAATTCTATTCCATTTGTCACAACTACCACTTCAATGAATCCTTTCCTCCATGTCAATCTTGATATTGATCTACTTGCCCCCACCTGCAGTCTGGCAGCAAGTCGACCTATCACATCAGGACAGCCACAAAATTGTGACTTCTAGTTGGATAGGTCTATCTACACATAGTAACTTACAGCAAACTAAAAAGAGTATTTGCTTTCATCTTGACTTCTCTTATACACACAGAATGGTTATTTGGACTAAAACTATAGTAAAAAAAAATGGTCATATATCATTTCTGTGTGTTTTTAGGAGATTATATGGCATGTGGATTATGTATATATTATTTCCAAATAAGAAATAGGTTCTTACTGCACTGATTTTTCTTAATTCTTGTCACAGAACCAACCCAATCACTGAAATCCTCGAAGTATGAAGCTCTTTCCTGCTATATTCTGTTTTTGTTTGCCAGCTAGTGGTCTATAAAGTATATCGGTATAGTTCAAAAGTACATTAAATTCAAAGAAGTTGGGTTTGTTTGCTTGTTTTGTTTTTCTTTTAGCTCAACTACAGCCACAGGGTGGCAAAATTAACATTGCAAGCTGCTATTACATTAGTCATTCTTCTATAAGTACAGCTCCCTCTATTGATGAGTTTCTAATATAGAAGTTTCTCCAGAAGGTATTTTTCCTCCCCAGGCATATACAAGTACACTGCATTCCATGGCACCAGAATTTCATTAAAGGAATTCTCTCGTTCCCTTCCTTCACATGGAAATGGCATTAACTGTACTGAGTTAACTCTCCAAATGGTAGGTTCTTAACCAACAAACAATGCTTCTCCACAAGGACATATTTCTCCAAGCATCCTTGAATCGGAATGGGCTGAATATGTAATAATACATTCAGAGCCACACTGTGGATTGTGTACATATTTAAGAGGGAGCCTTTTCTATTTGTTGACTTTTTCCTTCAATCAGGGTTGTTCTGTTTCTTCCACCACCACCTTGAGCCTTTACAGGTAAATGAACAGTTCAATTACATGTAAAGCGACTGTTAAATCAGCAGGCCTTTGTAGGGGTCTGGGCTTCCTCTCTCTGCTTCAATCTCAAGCGTGCTCAATCCATTACTGTTCCTGAGGATTGTACATCCATCAGATCGAGTGTGCTGGCCAGGGTGCATCTTATAGCTTTTACTGCATATGAAACGTTGCAGGCCTGTTCTCAGGAACTGCCAGGCAGACTGGGAATCACAGTCACGGTTAATAGCAGCGAATTGCCAGCTCTTGATGGGTGGGTAGTCACTCCTTTCAGTGGTTGCCCCCTGGGGGAGAAGGTAGAAAAACAGAGGGAGGGAATTAGAGTGACTTTGCACAGTTGAGCAGGTTCATGCCGCTGGATCAGTGGCAAGCGTTGGCAGGGCTCCACTCTGGGGAGGCTCACAACAACATCACAGTCTCATTTTTACCAATTGGTGCTGCTATATTGCCAGTGGTGCACAGGGGGGAGTAGAGGGGAGGGTGAGCTGGGAACAGGGAAAAGGGATGAAGGCAGAAGTCTAAGCTAAATTGAACAAACAAAAAAAAATCCATGCTCAAACTGGTTAACCCACCCCAGTTAGCCCTGTGCTACTAATTCTACCAAACTGGTATTTGAAGTTCCCTGGGTGATTAAAGAGTTGGCTCACAAACTCTCTGCATAACCTTAATTTTTTCAAGGTTCTTTGAGTGGAGAATGGCTTATAATAATGATTTTGACTAATACGATTTTTGACATGCAACTTTAATGCTTAACCTTAGTACAACTCCAGAGCATTTCATGTGTACTCAGCTGTAAAGAGTGATGATTTAAAGGGATAATATAAGAAAAAGGTCGTTCTAGAATGAACCTCTAACAAATTGCATAAAGGAAGCTTATTATTCCATGAGTATGGGGATGTGCAGCTCTTCTGATCATTTTTCTGCTTGGTTCAAAAAAATTGTCAAGACATGAATAGGAGAAGAAACAGGAAAAAGTGAAAATCTGCAAGCAAGGAACATTCTTTTGATGGTTATGATTTTGTTGCCACTAAAAAGACTCTACGATAATGTGGTTATTCATCTCTCCTTTTATTTTGGGTGAAGAATTCGCTCTAACAAGAAAATGCTGTTATTGGTTGGAGGGTTGCCCCCTGGACCGGACCGGCTCCCCAGCAATTTGGTTCAATATTACGATGATGAAAAGAAGACGTGGAAGATACTCACAAGTGAGTGCACTTATTTATTTACTCACCTATTTATTTCAGGTTAGAGCTGTCTTGACGAATTCGAAAACATGGTTAATCAAATTAGACATTTTATTGATTTGTTAACCTTTGGAGGTTTGTTTACAGTGAGTGCACTTATTTATTTACTCACCTATTTATTTCAGGTTAGAGCTGTCTTGACGAATTTGAAAACATGGTTAATCAAATTAGACATTTTATTGATTTGTTAACCTTTGGAGGTTTGTTTACGTATCACAGGGGATTTAGAGTAAATTAACATTGCAGAGGTGGCCAATTTGGGAGTTGAATAGGCCTAAATTAAAAGTGGCCTGAAATCACCGTGCTGGTTTATGTTTCCGTGTGTGCTGGCACAGGGAGACTTCTCCCCAAAATTCTTCAGTTTTTTTGTTGTTGTTGCTGTTGATTGAAAAGTTAAAGGTTGGTTAATAGCAGCAGTAAATTTTCTGACATCAAAATGGTTGTTTGGTTTGTTTTTTCTGTAACTAACATTCATTTTACTTTATAGACATTTTTGCTCACTAGTCTTTTGTCTGTGGAACTGGGTGTTTAGAGAAATGCCCCCTTATATTGCTGCCCAGTTTGGATGGACAGATATATTCGTGGCCTATCCCAGCTGCATTAAATTGTGCTTGCAAACTTCTACCCAGAATTCTCCTCCTCTCCTCCTTAAAGGGTGATTGTGTTTTACAGCAAACCTCTCGCCTTGGGCACTGAGATCTGGAACTTATTGTTATATCGGTTATGATTCCCAATCTGACTCGGTCATGGAATCAAAAATCATCGTTTCTTGAGTGCAGCAGGCTGTGAGCACCAGTCCCCTCGTGGGCACAGTGGCTGCACTGGTCAATAAAACTAAATTTTAACTGTCAAAATTGCCCAGAGCTGTATAGATAAAATAATAAATGAGCAATTTTGATCCATAAATCAAAGCCATACATTTAAAACTGACAAAAGTGAAAGTTAGAAGTTCTTATTGTATGTATCTTTTAAGCAGTTATATATTTCATCAGATTTTAAAAAATATAATTTTCTTTCCTTTTCCTGAAAGCTTTTTAAAATAATAAAAATAGGACAACAGTTTGCTCATAAGAGTAGGAGAAGATCAGAGACATGTGAGGCGGTGCTTGAAATAATACATTTTGGAGTGAGCTTACCCCAGCAAAGCCTGCAGTAGCATTGTCCAGGAACTGCAAAAGGAAAGCTCCCTGGACACCAGTACAGCACGGTTGTAGTAAAGAAGTGGTGGAATAGTAGCAGCGAGATTAAGAAGGAAGAGAGCAAAATAAGTTAGAGATGTCTTTAAACTGTCTTTATTCTCTTTTTTGACAAAAATACCATTAATAGTGGTTTAAACATCTGAGTGAATGACCAAGCTGTATTTTAAAGATTCATCAGAAACTAAAGCTGAAGTAAGACCAAAGAATCAATTTTTTGACCCTTGATCAATAGAGAAAGCTCACATAGAATGAGACGTGGAGAGCAGGAGGAGGAGAGAAAAAAGAGTAAGGACAAAAGATTCCCAAAGGGAGAGAGGGGGAAAAAATAGAGGATAAGGAACAGAGAGATTGCATGATATTCATTCACAAATCTGCTTTCCCAAATACCCCAAGCCAGGTCCAATTTGCTACTTGTTTGAAGCCCCTCAGTAAAGGCAAAAAAATTAATTAAGGCATTATAAACAATGCCCAAGAAAAGTCTGATGTTCATTTTAAACCTTACTCAGAGATAGGGTGATCAAACTCGTTGTCCAAACTGAAGCATTTTTGAGCATGAAAGGGGCATCTATTAATTTTGCCAGGACAGCAGGGATAGACTGGAACATACATACGGTCACTCAAAGTTTTTGCATTGCCTGATTTAACTATTTGGATAGATGTAGTAAGAAATCATGAACTTCAAAGCAGATAGACCTGAGTTCAAATCCAGATCTACGACCTTGAGCAAGTCATATATACTCTGAGTCATGGTTTCTTCATTTTGTCAGGGTCATTGCAGTATTTTTTTTTAAATAACATTGTGTTTGTAAATCATCTAACAGGCACTCAATAAATAGTGGGTACTATTGCTGTCACTGTAGCACCACTATCAATATTAGCACAAGGACTGTATCTTTACACCTTAAAGGCATCAGTCAATGCAAACTCTTCTTGCAGAGGGGAGACATATAACACTGCAGTGGACATGACACTTCAACCCTCTGCTGTGGAGAAGGGAGCCTATTTTCCGTAGCTTTCATATGCCATAGATGTAATAATCCACAGACTAAGAAGTAAAAATAAGTAGGTATCTGTTGACTCAATTCACCAGATTTGAAATGGAAAAAATAAAGAATTTAATGTATAATTATGGAATAGATCTTCTAATGGGAACACATTTAAACATCTTGAACCCCTTTTTTACACTGAGACATGCTCATAGCTTTGAAATAAATGTCTACTTTACTTACGCTCTTCATTTCACAGGACTTGTACTTTAAGAAATAGTTTATTATCTGCTAGGCTGTGACTACTTGGCCCCAAGTGAAGGCGTATATTTTACGTTTGTTGAAGAAATGTAGACAATTTATCTGAATAATTTCTGCTCTTAGTTTGTATTTTTCAATTACAGCTTCTTATTTGGCTAAATTCAATAAATAAGTCAGGTAACTAACAGATTTCCATACTATTTGGACCATGTAGTGATAAGTGAAGAAATGTTTCTCATCAGAATTAGAAAATATCCAAATTCTCCCAAATCTGATGAAACATGAGGGATTGCACAACTTCCCACTGCCATTCTTCTGCCCTAAAAGAAGTGTTCAGCTAATTTGTCAGGGAGGTGAGGATAATAACTAATGGTAGAAGTCAGTCTCCTGGTTTGGGGGGGGGTCTCTTATTTATTGAATGACTGTCTCTATGCAAACTAACAAACAGACTAACAAAAATCTGAAACCTGAGATTAGCTAGAGTTTCTTAACCTTGGCATACTTTGCCCATTTGGCACAAGTAAACATTTCTCTGCATGTCTCACAGACATACTCCTCATAGAAAGATGCCATCCACGGGCAGAGGCACAGATGCCTGCTTATGGGAGCAACGCTACTTACACGTTATACAACAGAGAGGAAGGACACGGAAGCTCAGTCATAATTTTCTTTAGATCTTATCCTGTTAGGTTATTTATATGTTGGAAACACTAGATAAAGAGTACACTTAAGTAATAAAAAATTAAGTGGAGTAGAGGTGAGCAGGAGTGAAAAAGTGTACCTATACAAAATAAAGAAAACAAAATTTAAATAGTCAGCCAATCACTGGTTTGGTCTCCCCAAACAGCTAAGGAAACAACTATTCTCAATGGAAAGACTGTTTTGGTAATATGTTGGCACAGACTGCATTTTTGTCTTTCTTTTTGGAAAAATCATTTCATGCAACATTATAAAATTGTTGGTAAGATGATAGTGACAGAGCTCCCCAGCCTCTATCAGAAGAGCATTGAGAAATAACGTGTAAAAATCAACTGTAGAATCCTTTTGTAAATGTGAGATGTTAAGTAATAACAATGAAATTGGTATCCTCGTTTTCCTGCCTGTTAATGACAAAAAGAAGCTGAGATGTGCTTCCGTTCATGTTTTACAGTACTGCTTTTCTTGCATTTCTCACTCCTGCACACAGTCTCCTGTTCCATTCTTCATTTATTAGAAAGCAGTACAGGAGACATGAATACTAAAATGGCCAATGTGAAACACATGCCTCCTGCTCTTTGCAGGCCCCAAATCCTCAGTGCAAAGATCAAACAAAATGATTCCCATGGCTCCTGTGTCCCTTTGTAACAGCTTCCTCACATACCAGAGTTTTTATAAAGTCCATATTTGGAAGCTCCTTACATTTCTCCCCAAGGGACGGCATTAAAGAGCTCTCTGTTCCACTGGGACTTCACATTGACCAGTTTCTTTACTGATGGGTGAAGGTATTTCCCAGGAACTAGCTTCCTTTTTCCTCCATTTCAGATAAGAAATTCTACTTATTAGGTGCTTCTTTGCTGCTGTCAGTGAGCAGAGACAGGAAAGAGGACTTCAAAATATAGATTTATCCTTCCATGTGCCATTGATGACTTTCTTTAGCATAAGAATGTAAATTATGGAGCTCAGTTAGAAAGGCTTCTTCCTTCCTGTGACCCCCCTAAGTTCCCTTTGTTAGGGGGAAGGGAAATGCCTTTGTTCCTCTTTCCTTCAGCTGGTTTGCAACTCTTTCTCTACTTTGTAGTGCAAAGATCTGGGGGCCTTCTACTTTTCAGTCATTGAAAATAAAGGAAACTGTAGTGTAATCGTTTTCTAGGTTGTCTCCTCTGGCCCATGGAGGACACTTATCCTGATCCCATCCACACAGAAAAGGTCCTGTGGCTGGATGTCATAGATTTCTTTTAGAACAATCCCAAAAATCAGAAAGCTGGAGGACTTTTCATACTTTCTATAAAATATATGCTTTCCATAAATATTGAAGAAAGAATAATAAGAAGACAAATCTTATATAAGTTATTGAACTTTGGTTCCAAAAGATAAATATAGATTTGATTGTATTGATTATATATATATCTAAGCAATATAGAATGGTTTAATTGCTGATTGTTCAGGAATAATCAAACTGCATGTTGATACATTCAATTGTATTTCTTTTCTTGATTTTTCTTGATTCTTGTGTTTCTTGATTTTGGTTCATTTCTGTTCTTTGAGGATATATTGAGAGGAAAATCAAGTTAGTCAAAAGGTAAAATCATGTCTTATGGTTATTCGTTTTGAAGGAAATAAAAAGTATGTTCAACTGAAGGTTTTGTACCTGTGGGTTTCCTTCATTCACATTATCTTTATTACCAAGAACCAAAACCCACAAATTATTTAATTTATTTTCTAGACAAGTAGGTAGAGTTTATAGATAGTGCATTTCTCATTGCAGGAGGATCTCAGAAAATAATGAAGTATTTCCAGAGTGACTCTGAAAATGGTTGGGAAGCATTTAGACCTCATTTCTTCATGTAGCAAGCAATCATTGAGTACCCACTCTGTGTTGGATGGTAGGTTAGAATATGAATAAGGTAATCTCTCCTCTCAATAACGTGGAGAGACATTATAATACAGTGTGCTAAGGGATAGATAAGGAAATCCTGGGGTACTATGGGAGCACAAAAAGGGACCTCTAATCTCAACCTGTGAGGTTAGAGAAGCTTTCCTAGAAGTGTCCTTCTGTAATTCTGAAAAAATAGGTAGGAATTATCTAGGCAAAGAGGTGGATGGAAAAGTATGTTAGTAAGAGGAACAAGTACTGGGAGTGCCAAAAGCATATAGTGCCTTCTAGAAACTGAAATAAACTTTTGTATTTGTAGGAGAGTCTGAGGTTAAGGTATTAAGTGATGGGGGTGAAGAGTTAACCAAGAACCATATCACAAGGAGACTATTTCAAGGAACCAACAAGATAGGTTTAAGAATTAAGAACTGCAAGTAGGAATACACCTTTAATTTTTGTTTTCAGTATTAGTGAAAACACGATGATCTAAATATTTTTGAACAATAACATGGCAGTTGATCTCTCTTAGCTTGGAACTTTTTATTTCAGTTCAAAGAACAGTTGTTTCCATGACTTTTGAAAAAGATGAAGGAGAGAGAATTGTGTTTGGACTTTTTAAATATGTTAACATCTAATTTTACCTTCAATGAGCTCAATTCTAATTTGAGGCACATGGCTGCACATTGCTGTATATCTTGAATTATTTGCTACCGTGCATCCATGCATCAGTGCTTTAGTGGATTTTTCATAGATTTTTTTTTAAAATATGTGTGGTGGTCACTCCAAATACTGTATTTTAAGCAAGTTGGGTGCCTAGAAAAACTGGTTAACCTTATTTGGCCATCTCTCATTTATTTCTGGTTTATACCTCCCTTGAATACAGCAATTGCTTTTTCTCCAGAGAGCAGCTTGTGTGCACATAATTCTGATGCATTCTTTACACAAGCTGTGGTATTTGCTACTGAGTCTGGCATGAAGGAGGTATGAGTCATATGGGCTGCTTAAATTTGCTGTACATCTTTCTTAGGCAAACTGCAGACTAAGTCTGGCAAACCACTGAATGTAAGTACTGAAAGATTAAGTGATCTCCTTGCCCAACCCTTTCATTTTACACACTCATTTTATTAATTCAATAAATATAACTGATATCTCCTGTGTAACAGAGATTCTGCTAAGCACAGAGGATACAATGCTGAGCCACAACAAACATCGCCATGCCCTTACTGAGTTTAGAGTTTAGTGGGGGAAATGAGCACTAACAAATAATCCCAGATAGCAACATATAATAACAAAATGTGATAGTGCTCTGAAGGAAGGGTATAAATATATACAATCTTGTAATGGAGAGAGTTGATCTAGCTTAGGAGTCATGGAGAATATCACCAAAGAAGTGGCATTTGAAGCTAAGAAATGAAAGATGAAAAGGAGTTAGGCAGGTGCCCAGTGAAGATGTGAGATAAAATTGCTCCAGGTTAGTTGCCAGTGAGTGCAAAGACCCTGCAAAGAGATGAAGGCACATAGCTGAACCCAAACAGTGAAGGGACAGAGACATGAGATGTGGCTCAAGGTGTTGGCAGAAACCAGGCCATACAGGAATTTTCTGTGGCAGGCTCACAGTTTTGGTTTTTACTTTAAGTGATGCAAAGAGAGGAGGTGTCGTACCCAGAGTCACATGACGACTTAATGGCAGAGCAATGAATAGAACACTGGTCTCTATTTCCATTAAACAGTGCTGTCTCAGATACTATACCAATCCGTCTCACCAAAAAGTGCCATTAGTCAACAGTCCAAGCAGATGGATGGGATTTAATCTGTGCTGACCCATTTCACCCATGAAAATCTAAATGGATCCAATGTACTTGGCATAGTACAGTGTTCATAGAATACAACCAAAATAGGTTAATTGAATGAATAACCTACTCCTAGAGGTCAAGAATATAATCTTGGTTTACAGACTAAACTGCAAATTATGATGTCTAAGTGATAAAATTTGCATTTAAGATTACTGACAAACCATAATTCAATGCTACTTTCTTGACATTTTAATTCTGTCTTGGAAGCAATGTATAAATACGTACAATTATTACATGTCAATTAAAAACTAATTTTTGAAAATAAACTATACACACACACAGTAACAACTGTAGAGACAGACAGATCTAAATCGAAATACATCCTCAGATATTTGTTGACCGTGTGACTTTGGCCAAGCTGCTTACTCTCTGATATTTTTTTCTCATCTGCAAATTGAGGATAATTATAATCACCTCATAGGGTTGTTGTGAGAATTAAACAAGATGATACAAATAAATCTATAGGCTCAATATCTGCAATATAGTTGTTGTTCAATAAATTTTTATTCTATTTTGGTTTACTTTGCATTCTTTTATAACCAGAGAAAACTAAAAGATTAAATCTTATCTTCTGCCCATCTAAGATCTGAGAAAAAAAACACACTGTGATTCAGAATGAAATCGCTATTTCTAGCATGAAGTTTATGTGTATCAGTCAGGATGGGCTAGATTATGATATGGTAACAACTCCAAAATCTCAGGGGCTTAATCCAACAAAAAATGTATCTCTCACTCACGGTACACGTCCAACACAGTTTGGCAGAGGGCATCTGCTCAGCAGAGTCATTCAGGGGTCCAGGCACATGGGGCTCCATCCTGCCACGTATTTCCATTGATGCAGCAGGGAGGAAAATGTGCTACAGTGTCTTGCACTGGCAATTCAATGTGACATTTATCATTTCTGCTCAGTCACAGGACCACACCCCATTTCAAGGGGACATAGAAGTGCAATGTTACCAGGGCTCAGGAGTAGGAGAACCAGAGAATTTGGCAAACAGTGCCCTGTCACTACCATCTTCTGTCCTATAGCAGACATCAATATTCACTGTACTCTCCTCACTAGGCTCAATTCTCACCCTTTCCCCAAAGGAGATCACCCAAAATCATCAAGCTTGTTGTCAAGGATCTCTGGGTGAGATCCTTGAAACTATTTGAAACTCCTCTTGACCTGGAAACAAACTAAAAAGACAAATTATTTGGTCCCTCACACATAATGCCAAGACGGAATAGGGCCAGGATCGCCAGAGCGAACACTTTCATTTGGGAAGAGCAAAGCAACTAGCAGTACCATCAAACAGACATTTAGAAGGGTACCTGGCCAAAGAGTGGGTTGTATTCCTCGATTAGGGCTCTACCCAGTCCTGATCATTCTCCTTTGTCCTCATAGCTCCTGGATCCACCCTAAGGGAAATCCTCCTCCTTGCATTATCTTCTTACACAATATCTGAGGTGAGCCTGAGGAATATGCTCCTGGGCATGGAAGAGTTTTCTAAGTACTTTTCATGTCCTAAACATTTAGGGGACAACGGTGGGTTTAAGTATCTGTCAACAGCCTCTTTAGTCCAGGCTGGTAGATCTTTGGCAATTAACTTTCTAGAAAACTGAGCTGTTTTCTTATGTTTCCACCCACTTCATGGCCAGTGAACATGCCCATGTTTCTTTTCTAACAAATTTCTTAGATTGATTTTTCCTTTGTTTTCTTGCCTCCATCTCTCTCTCTCTCTCTCTCTCTCTCTCTTTCTCTCTCTTTCACACACACACACACACACACACACACACACACACACACACACACACCCTTTAACACTCTCTATATATTTATGTATCTATCAAGTTTCAGTAGGAAAGCTCCTTTTTCACTCATTTTCCTAAGCTAGAAAAACTTACTGGATGTCTCATCCTTAATTGAAACTTTCTTCTAAAACATCCTAACTCAGGGAAATTACCTTTAATTTTGTCTTTGTCACTAAGCTGAGTATTAACTTATCCTTTTTCTCAAAATTTTTCTCAATTTTATCTATTACCAGACATAATTGGAAAATATCACTACTTCCATGGCTGGACACCCCCAGATTTGTGGACTCTATTTCCTTTCAATCCCACTTTTAAGTGGGCCAATTTTTTCCTGAGATCACCTATTTTTTTGTACATATTGCTGAGTGCAGTCAACAGCAACCAATACACACTATGAACATTCTGTTTTCCAACCTTTTTCCTTGGAGGTGGAAGTTAATTAATAACTATTAGCCTTTCATGTAAGAGCAAATAACAATTTTTTTCTTTTTTTTTTTTTTTTTTTTTTTTTTTTTTTTTTTTT
>NW_007728877.1:7800-24968 GCF_000696425.1 Galeopterus variegatus | reverse complement strand
CAGGGTAACAATAGGAGTAATGGTGTCATTATAATCTCCATTTGATTGATGAGGAAACCAAGGTCAAGGAATGTGTCCATGTTAGTTCATGGTGGAGGCAGATTATGAGCCCAGGCAGCTGGCTTCAGAGCTTGCCTCTCAAACTTGACGCTGCACTGCTTTTATCTTGTCACTATGATTTTAAGGATAAGAATGGACGTGCATTGAGGGCTCTCCAGGATAATGGAGGTTTGCGTGTTTATTTATTGGAAAAATTTTATCCTCATAACCACTCTGGGTAATATCCTTATGTAATCTTTGCAGCTGGGAAGTCTGTCATTCACTGGATCCCCCATCATAACTCTGTGAGATAAATGGGTCACTGTCTATCATCACTGATTGACATATGAAGAAACTAAGGTTCAGAGTGGTTAAGTGACTTGTCAAGGTCATGAAATAACTGATGAATTTGTGACTCAAACCCCTAGCTTCTGACCTAATTTAGTTCAGTGTTCTTTTTATTAAGCCATGTCCTATGAAACCTTATTAGGAGTTCTTTGACCTGTAACTGACATTATTTGATCTCTTTCTAACATGACTTTTTTTTTTTCCAACTGGATTATTTAGAAAAGTATTTATATATCAGAAGCTATTAAATCACTCTAGCCATTTTGAATGGAAAATAATTAACTCCTTGTTTACAAAAAAATGCAGAGGCAAGAACACACACAGTACCATATTAAAACTGAGGCACACTTGGTGTGTGACACAGGGTTCCAACAGGAAACAGATGACATTGTTTAATATAAGAAGGCTCCTAAGAGATGTGTGGGCAAGAGGTAAGAACACCTAAAGCCAGGAGAGTAAATACCCTGGTCTCCCCCCACCCTCCCTCAGTCTTCTGAAAACAAACCCAGCCAGAAGCCAGAGGTAAGGGAGCCCCTAAATATGGTCAGTACCATCAGCATCTGGAAGAACAGAGCAAGACGAAGGCGTGGAGAGTAAATCTGTAGGGGCAACTAGAAGATTCCCAGCACACTTGGATTCACTATTTGTGAACACTACTTTTATTAGAGACCAAAATCAATGATTGAAAACGTCAAAATACAAATACATTTTCAGTTCTTTGAACGTAATAACTTCGTATAGCATACATTATACGAAGTTATACGAATTTGGGTGAGTGATTATGACACATAAATATCTCCACCAAAATAAAGGAGTAATAAAAAAAAATGCAAGAAAACAAACTGTTTCTTTTCTTACCCATGAGATGGTTCTATGGCAATGTCACTAGCCAAACCTACGTTTCATGAATAGCTGGCCAGTTAGAATTTTTGGTTTTGTGTATTGTACACAGAATGACTCCAGTAGTGGGGGTGGGGTGGGGGTGTATGGTCACTCCATAATCACACCTTTATATTCATTGAGCGCTTTTGACTGAGTAAACAGCTGGGCTTCACAGAAGATGCCTTAAGGGCCTGGCATTCAGGATGGTGTTGTGAAAGGGGAGTGCTGAGCAGATACTTTCTTGCCTCTGTGTCTGGATGTCACAGTGCTTCTGACACTGCTGCTTCTTACAGTGTGCTCTAATTATTAATCGACTGATTGCCTTGTTTAGTCATTAAGTCTTAATTTATTTCTAAAAATTTAAGATTGAATTCCAGTTATTTAGCTAGAACAATCATCATTGTGAGCTTCAAAGACCAAAATGTTCCCACATTTTTCTGTTGAGAACTGCAAAGCACTTTCAGAAAACCCTACTGCTAAGGCAATGATGTATCACTTTCACTTTCATTATATGTTTTTAATCAGAGCGTGACTTCACACTAGACAAAGCGATGCTTTATGCATGGTCTCACTTGTTTTTGCTAAAATCTTGTGACATGATTAATTTTACTTTAATGCTTTTGTCTTGTTGTAATGGTAAGGATGATGGGTATAAACCAGGCAAAAATACATGCTTTTCTATTATAATGCCTCTGAGCATTAAAAATATCTTAGATGAAAGGAAAAAAAAATCACAGGAGACTGGTCTGACTGGAATTAAATTTCTTGCTACCTGAACACAGAGTACATGAGATCTTTTAAAAAATGACTCAGTCATTGTTTTTAGTTTTATTTTGGGTATTTTTATATCAATTTATTCATCTGTATGATTAGATCTGAAGAGGAGGAGAAAGATCGCAGCTCCCAGATTTCTTAGTCTCATTTGTTGCTCTGCAGCATTTACCTCCTTCACAGTGTTAAGGGACCAAAATATTAACCAATTCTACATGAGGTATGTCTCAACCAGATCAAGGTAAAGCAGGCTATACTTTTCCATGGCAATGCTTGGCATTGGATATAGACTACTTTCCAGCTGTACTGATTTTCAGTCTAAAAGAATTGAACACAATAAATATCCTTTGTCCAAATCACAGAAAAGCAGTGATGTAGATGACTTTAAAAAGAAAACAATAGACCGTTCAATAAGTGAGGCCTGCCTTATGAGCAGCTGTTGAAGTATCATTTCTACCATATTCACCTTTTTATTTTCCATAATAAATTATGGAGTTGCTTATCTGTATTATAAGAGTATGACACCTTCCTTTTTTCTACACAACCTGACTGCTTGCTTGCTTGCTTCCTAAATAAATCCTATTACAATAAAAATATCGCCTAGTGTATTTCACACAGTGACATAAAATGTTGTATCTGTGCAGTCCAACATGGAAGCCACTAGCCACATGTGCCTATTAAGCACTTTAAAAGAGACTTAGTACAACTAAGCAACTGAATTTCTAATTTTATTTCATTTTAATCAATTTGAATTTAAATAACTCCCTATGGCAAGTGGCTTCTGTATCAACAACACAGCTCTAGGTAGTAGGAAGCTCTGTGATGTGTTCACATCCACACACAGGTGCTGTCTGCCATCCCAACCCTGATGAGTCAAACCTATTCTCCTATAGGCGAGGAAAAAATAGGTGACTCCGTGGAGTAACTAAAGTCAAAGAACCCGATGAACTACATGTGAGCCTTGTTCTAGGTACTGGGATTTCCCCTTTTGGCTTCTCATTTTCCCCTTCTACAAAGCCCCACTTTTTCAGCTAGGTTATCTGGTGGATTCATTTCTCAGGGCTGCTATGAAAAAAAATAGCATACATTGGGAGGCTTAAAACAATGAAAATTTATTGTCTCACAGTCCTGGAGACTAGGAATTCTAAACCAAAGTGTCAGCAGGGCCATGCTTCTTCCTAAGACTCTAGGAAAGAATCCTTCTTTGCTTTTTCCCAGCTTCTGGGGGTCCCAGGCTCACAGCTTCATCACTCCACTGTCTGTCTCCATCTTCACATGGGCTTCTGCCCTGTGCCACTCAGCTGTGTCTCTGTATGTAGATCTTCCTCTCCTTTCTCCTATAAAGACAGCTGTTGTTGGTTTTAGGGCCCACCCTCTTCCAGTATGAACTCAGCTTAACTTGATTTTATCTGCGAAGACCTATTTTTAAATAAGGTGATGTTACCAGGTACTCAGGGGTAAGGATTTGACATGTTTTCTCGGGGACACAATTCATCTCACTACACCTGAAGAATGACAGAAATAGGGAAAAAAATATAAAATTTAGGCACTTCATTTGCAGTTATTCATTTAATTCTTATAACAGCCTTCTACGACAGTAGGCGCCATTATTATTTCTACTTCAGATGAAGAAATGGAGGCACAGAGTCATTAAGTCATTTGCTCAAGGTCACACAGATGGTAAATGGCAGAGCCAAAATGTGTACCCAAATAAAACTCCAGAGCCTGCGCTCTTTGCTGTTTCTCATTACTGTAGTAACAACAGAGTGCGTGCTGAAAAAAGACTCAAACGTGAAGCAAGACTAGACAGACCACTGCATTTTATGCAGAATAAAATTGAATATCCTCTGCACACATAGAATATCCTAAATATACATATTTATTTGTTGAACCTTCCACTATCCCCTTTGTTAATTGAAGATTGAGGAAAGAATATGGTATTGGATTATTTTCTAGGTGAAAATTACTTTGGAATAAGATGATTTTCATTTCTAGAAGACTTGCAAATCCTACCACTGCTTTCTGTGTGTTCTTCCTCAGGTGCAAAAATTGTAATTGTCAGGTCTGTGTGCCAAGATACAATTTGCTAAAGATGGAAAACCTGTGCATTTATGCTCCCAGTTGTCTGTTTCATCTCGTATTAATGACACAGAGGTACTCCCCTGTATTGGTAAACTTGTTTGAAGTTTTTCATTACCCTAATCTAAGTTTACCAGATATCAGCAGCTGCTCTTATGCGTGCATAAACACTTTGTGGGATTGACTTACTTCAGCCACTTTAGAGCTTTCGTTTTTTAAAAGATTATAAAGCAGACTTTTTTGTCTTTATTCTTGTCAAAGACCCAAGTCATTTTCTCCACCTCAGCAGAAACAAAAAGACGTATATGCAGATGAATTAAGGGGAAGTATAATTGTTATTTGTTTTCAATTCTATCATTAAATTTGCAAAGCTTTGATATGCTATATTGTTTGTCACAAATACATGTAAATAGGTTTCTAGATTTAATTCAGAAAACGATCCATGATGGTTATTATAATTTATATGTATCTCTAATGTCCAGTTAGTTTGCTAATCTCAGCATTGGGCTTCGTCTTCCATACATTACTCCAGCTGGTTTCAACCCTGAACTGAAAGTTTGAGCAGACATGATACAATCTGAAACCAGGAGGCTGGCACTACTGAGCATCTTTGCTAAACAGAATAACTTTTCTTGGCCTTTGGAAAACTTTTAAGGTTCCCATATTTTGTTTAAAAAAAAACGAAAAAATATATAATACATATCTTTTCAAGCATCAGCTTTTGTTTATTTTTTTTTTTTGTCTTTTGTCTTTTTCCGTGTCCGGCAACGGATCGCAACCCTCAGTGTTGCCCCTGTACCGGACCGGGGACCGGCAACGGGATTGCAACCCTCGGTGCCGCTCCCGCGCCTTGCTCAGCCAGTGAGCGGGAACCGGTCTGTATGTGGGATCCGAACCCTCGGCGGGAGTGCCGCCGCACTTCCCAAGCGGCGCACTATCCAGTGCGCCACCGGGCCGGCCCAGCTTTTGTTTCTTTTACCAAATAAAATTCAGTCATTTACAAATATGACAGCCAATGCCAAAGATGAAAGTTCAATTCCCTTTACAGCTCAGCTGGCTTCATATAGAGAGAAATTCGTTTTTTCAAGCCACAGTCTGCACCTGCCCAGCTCCTTATAAGCATATGTGACTGTTGATAATGGAAGTCCATTGAAAGAGAGGACGGAACAGTGCAAATCCATTAACACTACTGGAAAATCACAGGACGTTTATTCTGCTGAAAGTGGGTCGGAGTATCATCATCATGCATGTCGTTTCCTTAAGCAGAACTGATGGGGGCAGAGAGAGCACATAGCAGCACCATCTGAGGTCCTTTCTGTGTCACTTATTTTCAGAGTATGATATGTCACTTGAAAGAATGCAAATGTATGAATATAAACATATTTCTCAGCATAAATAATTTCTAGGCCAACTTTTCCTTTTGAAAAAAATATGTTAGTAGTAGTTGTCTATCCAGGGGTCAGCAAAGTTTTTCTGTGAATAGCCACAGGGTAAATATTTTGGACCATAAGGCCTCTGTCACAACCACACAGCTCTACCATTATTGCACAAAAGCAGCCATAAGCAATACATAAATGAATAAGCTTGGCTGTGTTCCAATAAAACTTTATAAAAGTAGGTGGAGAGCTGAATTTGGCCAGCAAGCCATAGTTTGCCAAGCCTTGCACTGTAATCTGAGGACATATCTATAAATATTCACAAGTCACACCACCTGGTAGTGAAACAATACTCATGGTAATAATAATGAACATTTATTAGACTGACTAAGCCCTTTTCATGTATTAATGCATTTATTTAATCCTCACATCAATCACATGAGGCGAGTTCCACTATGACTCCCTTTTTATAGAGGAGAAACCAAGGCACAAAGAGGTAAAATAATGTGTCCAACACAGTGAGGAAGAAGAAAAGCCAAGACTTGAACTAAGGTAGCCTGGCTCCAGAGATCACACCCTTAAGTCACAACCTGTACGACTCTCAGGAAATATTTTGTGACCTTCATCTTTAACTTCAGAGGCAGATGCTGTTCTGACTATTAAAACATTTTCTCTGTCAGCACCATGAGGGCAGATATCATGTCTACTTTATTGACTAACTTAACTCTCCACGCCTAGCTCACAGTACATACTCCACAGACACTGGGCAATGTTGAATCAGGGGATTAACTCTCACACTGTGCCAGGGCCATAGGCAAGTACCAACAAGAGCCAAACACCGGTTCATTAGCCATGGGGTCCTCAAGTAGGGCATAGCCTAGTTGTGCTGAGACAACATTAGCCTTCCAAAGATATGTCCAGCTCTTAAATATGTACAGTTAGACTTTTCTGCTTATCTTAACACTATCTTTGAACTTGCAAATATCTGTTATGGAAACTGAGCCTGTTTGAGTACAATATATGCAAAAGAAGTAAGGAATAAAAAGGTAAGAAGGGGAATTTTTAATTTTTATTCTAGTAACTCTAAAGTTACTAAATGAACATTTTAATGTGTCCAGCATTGTGTTAAACAAATTACAAACGTCTTCTTATTTAGTCCTCATAAGGCATATGTAACTACCCTGATGAGGATGTAAAAACTAACACTTAGACTCAATGACTTCTACAGACGTACACAGTTGGTAAATATATAAGTTAATGCTGCAAAGTATGAATTTTTTACTCCAGAAGCTGGATGCTTAACCACTGTATGACACTCTCCATTGAGGTGTTCTCTGTCTATCTCTAATGGCTTGAGGCTGGCATAGAACTTCCATGTGCAAGACATTGGGCTGTGTGCCTTGCATGGATTATCTCTCAAATACTCAGGGTAACAATAGGAGTAATGGTGTCATTATAATCTCCATTTGATTGATGAGGAAACCAAGGTCAAGGAATGTGTCCATGTCAGTTCATGGTGGAGGCAGATTATGAGCCCAGGCAGCTGGCTTCAGAGCTTGCCTCTCAAACTTGACGCTGCACTGCTTTTATCTTGTCACTATGATTTTAAGGATAAGAATGGACGTGCATTGAGGGCTCTCCAGGATAATGGAGGTTTGCGTGTTTATTTATTGGAAAAATTTTATCCTCATAACCACTCTGGGTAATATCCTTATGTAATCTTTGCAGCTGGGAAGTCTGTCATTCACTGGATCCCCCATCATAACTCTGTGAGATAAATGGGTCACTGTCTATCATCACTGATTGACATATGAAGAAACTAAGGTTCAGAGTGGTTAAGTGACTTGTCAAGGTCATGAAATAACTGATGAATTTGTGACTCAAACCCCTAGCTTCTGACCTAATTTAGTTCAGTGTTCTTTTTATTAAGCCATGTCCTATGAAACCTTATTAGGAGTTCTTTGACCTGTAACTGACATTATTTGATCTCTTTCTAACATGACTTTTTTTTTTTCCAACTGGATTATTTAGAAAAGTATTTATATATCAGAAGCTATTAAATCACTCTAGCCATTTTGAATGGAAAATAATTAACTCCTTGTTTACAAAAAAATGCAGAGGCAAGAACACACACAGTACCATATTAAAACTGAGGCACACTTGGTGTGTGACACAGGGTTCCAACAGGAAACAGATGACATTGTTTAATATAAGAAGGCTCCTAAGAGATGTGTGGGCAAGAGGTAAGAACACCTAAAGCCAGGAGAGTAAATACCCTGGTCTCCCCCCACCCTCCCTCAGTCTTCTGAAAACAAACCCAGCCAGAAGCCAGAGGTAAGGGAGCCCCTAAATATGGTCAGTACCATCAGCATCTGGAAGAACAGAGCAAGACGAAGGCGTGGAGAGTAAATCTGTAGGGGCAACTAGAAGATTCCCAGCACACTTGGATTCACTATTTGTGAACACTACTTTTATTAGAGACCAAAATCAATGATTGAAAACGTCAAAATACAAATACATTTTCAGTTCTTTGAACTGAAGTACATAGTTTGGCTTGCTCAAGCTCCTTAACACCTGAGAGCTGCTTTATATTTTATATTGGGTCTAACTGATCCAGTAGCAAGTAAACAAGTTGGAGTGGAAGCAGGTATCAAAGAGGTATAACGCGATACACCACACAAGCCTGTCTATGAGGAGAGGACTGACCAGTGCTATATCCAGGCCCATCCCCCACAGTACGAATGACCATGAATGTTGGTTTGATTTTTAAAAGATGAATTATTTTTTCTCTTCCCCCATGATTTCCTTTGCCAACTGAAGTTAGTGTTCATAGTTCAGTGTCTATTTTCCCAGGTTCCTTTTTGTTAAATTTGTCTCTCTTTTATTTTATTTTATTTTATTGATCATTATTGCTGCTATCAAACTGGACTTGAGGCTGTTTCTGATCAAGAAAAGGCACGGTGTATCTAAGAAATGGCGTAGAATTGTGCTAGGGCCTCCTGATGACTAAATGCTGAAGGAAAAGCCATGGCGAGGAGGGTTCTATGGGAGAGTCACGGTGCCTACTTTTTTAGGTCAGACAGGCATTTGTGAATTTAAATGGGTGAGTCAGGTGAGTGGGCTCACCGTGGTTGTGATCTGAAGACAGAGACAATTGGTAAAGGTTTCCTCAAGCTTGTTTACACTGGAGAATGAAATGTTCTAACCTGTTTCACCACATAAGGATTTTCAGATTGGTACCTGAGGAAAGCCAGTCATGTGAGAAAGAGATTGAAGAGGAGTTTGATTAATTAGCCATCTAAAAAGAGTGTATCAAGGTTGGGGGAGAGGAACCTTTCCCCCAAGTAAACAGAAAATGGGTAGAAATGTAACTTTCATGTGAATCAAGTCTGAACAAGTGCTCAGTGTATTTAGATGTCAATAATGAATCATTTTATAAAGAGTACGATGAACTTTAATAAAAATCTAGTTTGAAAGGCATTTTTTCCTTTCTTTTATCCTTAAATAGATGGCTCTCATTAGGAGGAACTTGCCTCTTACCCTACACACTCTTGTGGTGCGAGGCACACCCCAACCTCTCTAAAACTGCACAAGGGTGAACGTAAGTACCCCGCAGCCCATTAATAAACATCGACGTTTCCTCTGGTTAAGATTTCACATGCGTATTTTTGCCCCTTTGCTGCCAAAGGTACCAATCTGAAAGTCTTTATGTGGTGAAACAGGTTAGTACATTTCATTCTCCAGTGTAAACAAGTTTAAGGAACTCTTCACCAATCATCTCTCTGTCTTCAAATCACAACCGCAGTTGTGAACCCACTCATTTGACTCACCCATTTAAGTCTACAAACACCCATCTGACCTAAAAAAGTTGACACCATGACTCTCCTTTATCACCCTCCTGGCCATGGCTTTTACTTCATTTAGTGATCATCAGGAGGCCCTGGCCTGCTATTGTTACCTGAGTGTCCAGAGGCACAGAATTGAGAGCATAATTGTCCCCAGAGCACTAGCACACTCCTGGCCTGTGCGGGAGGAGGGAGCCTCCTCCTTAGGGAACACGCTCTGTTTGCAGTCGCACGTTTCATCCGGCCACTCTGCCGTCTCACCGCTTTTTCCACTTGAGAAAACCAATGGAAAGAGGATGAGGTTCCTACATGTGCTTCCGGGGGTGAAGAGGAAGGACTTGAGGGAAAGGCGAGTGATGTCTACTGTAACCTACATGAGGAAGCTTGGTGGGCCCGGTGCTGAAATCATGAAGATTGCAGAGGACGGTTTTATCCGGCAATGACTTCTGATCCAGAGAGAACCCATTTTTCTTTTGACAAAAGAAAATATCCTAACTATATTTTATGATCTATAAATTGAAATGCATTACTAATAATCAAAATAAGTTGACACTAGTTCATGTTTTACATACATAAGTAGGGTATGTATAACCAAAACTGAGAGAACCCATTTTGTACTTGAAGTTCTGGTAATATGTCCATCATGTCAATGAAGAATATCTATCTGGCTAAGTCATTTTCCTCCTCCGAAAATACAGCTTTGTGAAAAATGTGCTTCCTCAGGTACCTTCTGGATACCTCTTTTTCTAGTCACTCTTACAGTACTGGTGTTTGTCAGGATGTCACCCTGAGCCCTCTTTTCACCCGGAACGCTCGTCCTAGGCCATGACCTCCATCATAGTTGGCAGTCGGCTGTTAATCTGTGTTTCTTTCCCTGATCTCTCTCTAGACACAGACTACTGTATTTTTGTCTGCCTCCTGAACATCTCCGCCTGGTCTTAAAATTAGTACCTTGCCTTCAAACCCATTCTGTCTTTGCTGTTCTCTTTTGGGGAAATGACATCTTCATCTCCCCAATCTGAAAACCTAAGTGTTGTCCCTGACCCTTCCTTCTCCTCCAACCCCTTCCTCAGCCCATCACCAAGGGTTGTCACTATTATCTTCTGTATCCATTCTAATCTGTTTCCTCGTCTGCATTCACATTGCTGAGCCCTGACCTAAAATCTTTCATTGATCTCCCAGAACACACAAGACAAAATCCACTTCCTCAGCACAGCTTCTAAAGCCTGCCTCCAAGATTCACTTTCTGCTGTTTCTCTCATCCCACATATTTTCCTCCATTTTTTCCAAGCTACATGCAGATCCCTGAAATGTAGTCCTTCTGACACCTAGGCCCATGCTTGTGCCCTTTCTTCTGCATGGAGTGTCCTTCAGTTCTGTTTAATTCCACACATGAGCATGCTTTATGCTAGGAATTTGGGATACAAATAAGACATGGTCCATATTAGTAAGATGTCCACAATCTTCATGGGAAACATCAGTGGATCCATTCTATTTAATGCCATAGGTCAAGATGAAAGTAGGTAAAGAGTGCTAGGGGAACACATGGCATTATACCCACCCGGCCATGGACAGGGTCCTTCCAACCAAGCACCAGGGTAACTCTGGACCCACATCTAACAAATTATTGCCACCTCATCTGTGTTGCCACAGTCCCCTGCCCATACTTATCTTAGAGAGCTTACTGTTTCGTGTCATAGTTGTTTAACTGTCTCCCTTCCTAGACTGAAAACACAGATATTATGCCTTTTTATCTTATTGCCACTGTAGTAAGCACATGCAGTAATTATTGAGGAAATGAGTGAATAGTTCCTAAACAGTGAGAGCAACTTAAGCAACCCTAGCAAACAATAAACTGACAGACATCAAAGTCAGTTTACCTTCACATCTTATCTACATGGGGATCAGTTTGGATGAGCGTTACATTAAATTGTTTGATATATATAAAGTGTTATGTAGTGAGGCCTCAAAATGCTTATAGTTGTTAATAATGAAAGAAATATCCATTCATAAATTCATCCTGATGTTTGACTCATAAAGCAAACTTATGAGATACAGACATATCTTATTTGTAGCTCAAGTTCAAAAATTGTGGGCAAGCTTTCAAAATGTATTCTTTCCTATGGACTGTTTATAAGTGCTTACCATCATTGCACAAAACAGGCATTAGCTAAGTACCTTTTCAAAGTATGTGTTTCCATCAAATTCCAGCACAGTATGTTGTAAATTTTGATGAAACTAGCAGGTGCTAATTTTACACAATGTTCATAAAAGCTAGGCTGTGCCAATATTGTGAGTATATCCCTATCACTGTAAAGATACACAAAGATTAAAATGAGAATAGTGGCTATAAAATGTTTAAACTCTGATTAGTATTATAAACCAAAAGATATGTGGAATTTTAAAATTGTCTTTCTGTGTAAAAGAAGCCTTTAGGTTAAAATATATAGCACCAGATATTAATGGAAACCTATATTCCAAATACATTCTATTCAGTAAAATACTACATCTTATCCTAATCTGATTTTTGGTGCTATTGCCTGCTGATGTTTGCTATCTGGTCTTTCTTAATCATAAGCAAGATTAGCTTGCTCGGTACATCATTTACATGTTTAAATTGTTCCTTCAGCTTTAAATTCTGGGGGGAAATCCCTGCCTCCCTCACAGTAGGTATGTGGGAAAGTCCCTTGTAAACTAGAAAGTGACATACTAATGTGATACATTTTTTTTGTACTAGACAGAGAGAGAACAACATGAGCAAAGGCAGAACATTGCATTTAATGTTTAGGAAATTGCAAGGAGTTGGGAACTGCCCAAAGGTGGGTTGAGATCAGGTGTAAAGAATTATGTGAAAACCATTTGGATCTTATTCGATAGTCAGTGGGGAGTCACCAAAAATCTTTGAGCAGGGAAAAGACATAATTAAATCTGTGTTTAAAAAGCTAATTTAGGATGAATTGGAAAAGGAGAGGTTGGAGACAGGGTAACCATTTATTGCATAACCCAGGCAGGGGATAATGAGGGTCTGATTTACAGCAATGCTATGAAAATGATGAAAGAATAGCAAATGTGAAACTCACTTCATAAATGCAATTAAACATCACTTGGTAACTGGTGGGCAATAGGAGGTGAGAGACTGTCTGACTTTGTTGAAGAAATTGAGCTGATGCCTTTGATCAAAAAAGGAAACCAAGAAGAAGATGTATGTTTGGAGGAGAATGGAATGAGTTTAGTCTTGAACGTATTGAATCTGGGTGTCTATTTCCACCATACCCAGCCTTGTGCCTGGCTCATTGTAGGTGTTCAGTGTATACTTGAAGAGTGTACTGATGAAGGAAGAATTAAAGACTAAGAGATATTCAAGGGATGTTATCCAGAAAGGAGTAGAAAATATTGGTCTATATGGCAAAGGAGAAAAGGCTAGAAATACGAATTCAGAAGTTAACATGTAAGTAAATAGCATTATTGAGATCTGTAAGGGAGAAGAGATGAAGTGAAAGGAAGACTAATGACTCAACTCTAGAAAAACAAGATTATTTATATCCAATGCCTGGCGTAGAGTAGGACTCAATAAATGATTGTTTGTTGAACACATGAAGGAATAAATGAAAACCAGCTTTTCAGGGGTAGAGGTGGAACGAGCAGCTCAGAGTCTTATAGTAGACCTTTGTGTTTTCTGAAATATTCTGTCTGAATCATAGACTAATTCTGCTACTCGAAATCTGGCTCCCATGAGAAAATATGAATGAGATTGTCTAAATTGCAGACACGTAGTCTAAAATGTGAGGAATTTCTTCCTCTTGCTTTCTTTCTGGTTCAGCTTATTTACTTAAATCTATCATCAAGCAAGACTCCACATGCTTTCTTTCTGATTCAGCTTATTCACTTAAATCTATCATCAAATTGTACTTGCAACAGATTATCCTTTCCTGAAAACTGCCCATAGTACAGTGATGACAGGAATTTATGACACTTTTTCATGTACAAAAAGTGAGCCGAATAGAAACAAAATATTCAGTTTATTCACCTCATTTACTGTGATCCATATATATAACCATGTCGATGAGAGGTTTGGGAGCTATTGGCCCAACACCTTGAACATCACTGGAAAAGCCCTGCAATTTGCAGAGATAAGGCATTTCAATCTCAGTCTGGGTTGGCCTTGCTCTCATAGGCCCAACCTAGACCAGCGGATGAGGACGGCAAGACAAACGAGAACATGGAAGTAATAAGAAATTAAAATTAAACCTAAAGCTTTTAGAAATCACAATGTAAAAGGCTCACATCTACAAAAGTAATATTTGAAAAACATTAAAAATATAAACTAGGTACAAAACAAAATGTGAAAAAAATCAATTTTTCACTATCAATTATGTAAAGCAAAGGGGCAAAATTGTTAAAATTCAAGCAAGTTAAAAACCTCACAATTTATAATAATTTTAACCTTAATCATCTTGTTCACTCACCACAAAAAAAAAATTTTAAGTTTTTCATAGCGATACATGATCAATTTATTTGCATTTGCCACTGCTCTTTGGTTTTATTCACTCTCTGAAGAATTAAATAACTAAAGGACAGGCTGAGAAGAGGTAACAGAATAAATAATAGTACTGAGATAATATATGAGCTGGACTACTGGTCATTGAATAATCATGAGTTGACTATATTTTTAAAATATAGTCATCATTTGTCATTATAATCCAAGAAATCTTGTTTCTCAGCTAATAAAAATTTTTCCCTTAAAATTACTTCTAAATGTCAGATGAATGTAATTCAAAGAATGAGAACATAAAATTAGTGTCTGTTTTCAGAAGCACCATTAAGGCCTTTTTAGTAATCTCACTGACTTTTTAGATTTTCCAATTGAAGATCCACCTATAGGCATTTTTTTCACCTCATTATTGTGTAGTGGAAATGGACTTTGAGCAGTTGCTGTCAGCTCAAAGGCCCTGATTGGTTTGAATAGTACAGTCATCTTTGACTATTAAGGATTCAGAGAGTAAACTGCTACTTCAGATGAGGAGCTATAATTCGTAAAAGACCTGGGTTGAAATGACAAGAAATAGTAGAAGATAAGTTGACCTACTAAACCAAAAAAAGATCATCCATACTTAAATGTATGTATATTTGTAAAAAATCTGAGGGGGCACTTTAAGGTAAGGAAAAAGACTATTTTATCCTTTCAACTTTGTCATTAAAATGTTTGCTTCTTAAAATAAGCTATATAAAAAAGTGAATTCAATAAAAAGAAAAAGATGTGTTGAACCTACTTAAAAAAAACATCATTTTTAAATGCCTCTGTGGTTTTAAAAACCTAGCAGACCAGTTGAAGGTAAGGAAGAAGACTTTTTTTATTCTTCCAATTTCTTCCGTAGAATGTTTGCTTCTTGGGCTGGCTGATTAGATCAGTTGGTTAGAGTGCCACCTTGGAACACCAAGGTCAAGGGTTCAGATCCCAGTACCAGCCAGTCACCAAAATAAATAAATAAATGAATAAATAAAAAGACTTTACACTGCAAATTAGTGCAGCCACTATGGAAAACAGTATGGAGTTTCCACAAACAACTACAGATAGAACTGCCATATGATCCAGCAGTCCCACTTCTAGGTATATACCCAAAGGAATGAAAATCATCATGTCAAAGGGATACCTGCACTTCCATGTTTATCGCAGCTCTATTTACAATAGCCAAGAGTTGGAACCAACCTAAATGTNGATGACTGGATAAGGAAAAAAATGTGTTTTATTACACAGTGGAATACTACTCTGCCATAAAAAAGAATGAAATTCTGCCATTTGCAGCAGCATGGATGAAGTTAGAGAAAATCATGTTAAGTGAAATAAAACAGGCAGAGAAAGAGAAATGCCACATGTCCTCACTCATAAGTGGGAACTAAAAAAATAAACAAATAGAAAAGGAAAGAAAGAAACAACAATCACAGTAATTCATTGAACTTTCAAAAAGATAGAACAGAACTGAGGCCACCAGGGGTGGGAAAGGGAGAAGGGGAGGGGGGGTAAGCAAGAAACTGGTAAAAGGCCACAAAAAATGATTACATTGTATAATGCTGAATATATTAATTGTCCTGATTTGAGCATCACATTTGCACACAGGTATTGACATTCAATGCTGTACCCCACAGATATGTACAATCAATTACGTTTCAATTTTTAAAAAGTTCTGAACCTCAAAAAATAAAAATCAAATGTTTGCTTCTTAATTTAAAGCAATTTACCATTTTAAAAAGTGAATTTAATGAGGTTTGACTCTTTTGTGGAATTTTTCCTTAAAAAGCAGAGAAAACCATATCATTTTCCCAACCACATATATACCATATATAGAAATACAAGTTTATATTGAAACATGTATCAAAGTGGCTTATAGACTAAAGGACAGTGGTAAATTCTAGTTCTTTATATGTTTGCCACATACATAGCACAGGACTTACCTGCAGATCTTTCAAGTTATTGTACAGTCTGGCCTATTTTTAAAATCTATGTTTAACAATATTTGTATAGGATGTTCCTGCTAAGTGTCTGTTCATATCAGTTTCTAAAAGAGAAAACTATCTTATATTGCCTTCAGAACTCAAGTATGAAGTTCAAAGGTAGGTTGCTGTGAATAGCTAGAGAATCACAGATAGATTCTGGTCCTGCTCAAATACTTGGAATTACTTAAGAAGAGTGGAGCAAAAAGTATGTATATTGATGTTATTCTCCAACTCAGTATAATCTGTATCAAAAAATGAAATGAACATTGTTTTAAAAGAGATCCCTTTATTTTTTGCCTTACTGTCGTAGTTTTCCTCTTTGTTTTTGTTGGCCTTGGAGCCCCATGTCTGAGCAGAGTTCCTGATGCTTTTCCTGGGGGGTAAGCAAAGAACAGTGTGCACCATCTAGTGGCTCAGTTCAAAATTGCAGCAGTTAAAGAAAGGCGAGTTTGATCAGGGAGGAGCAATGGGCATCTGCAGTCAGGGCTGTTAACAGACTTAGTTCTTCCTTCAGCATTTCTCCAAGAGCCTGAGAAACGCTGAAGTGGTTGCCATTCCAGGGGGAAGCCCACAGCACATAAAAAAATTCAATCTAAGAAGTTAATTTAAATAGCCCACAGTTAAAATCCTGCTTTACTTCTACTATGCGTCTATAATTACGCTGCTTTGATGAGAACTTTGTACTTGCCTGCTTAGTACCAGGATTAATATTACTACTGTAACACTTTGCTATATCATGAAGTGAGCGACTTGGATGACAGAGGAAATAGGCTCCATTTGTGATCATATTGCTAAGTGAATTGCATCTTTAAATCATCATCACTAAAGCTGTGGTTGCCAGTCTGTAAACTCCTGGAAAGCCATGAAGCTAGAACAAGGGGGTCCTTGAATCCACAGTCACAGGGCACATTCTCTATAAGTTATATATGTGATATTTTCTACATACACTGGATTCAGCACTGCGGTTCACATATAATTAGTAAAAGAGCTTTACCAAATTACCAATAATTTATTCATGTAATTTTCATCAGTATAAATATCATGCTCATTCAGGAATCTGCAAAAAATGTATTTATTTATATCTACACATTCATATGTAAATTATATCAAAGATAGATTTTTAAGAAATATAATGGTCTTGATTTCCAAAGTCCCACTTCTAGGAATTTATTCTAAGGAAATAATTATTCACATGTTTAAAGGTATTCATTTCACCCTTGTTTATAACAGCAAAAAATCAGAACCAAACTTAAGTGTTTGATAATTAGAGATTGCTGAATAAGTATTAGTTTAGCTATACCAAAATATAGCATACCATTATTTAAAACTGTTAATG
>NW_007728877.1:0-6989 GCF_000696425.1 Galeopterus variegatus | reverse complement strand
GTCTCAAAAAGGACAAAAAAATAATAATAATAAAAGGATATATTTTATCCCAAGAGTAATAGGAAATTTATTTTACTAAGCATGCTATAAGAGAGAGAGTCAAGAATGACCCCAAGGTTTTTGTCCTGAGCAAGTGGAAGTATAGAGTTGACACTGACTTAAGTGAAAAGGAGAGTGCCTGGAGGGGAAAACCAGGGGTCGTCTGGGGGCATGGTAAGTTGGAGACCCTTTTTGATACATAAGTGGAGCTGTATTGATGTTTTTAAAGTCATGTGGCTGGACAGTCACCAAAGTAGTGAGTGTGGATGTAGGTGAGAAAAGATTTAAAGGACAAGCTCTTGGGCATGCCAAAGTTTACAGACTGAGGAGAAGAGGAGTAACCAGCAAGGAGTGAGAGTAGAGAACAGCCATTCAGGTAGGAGAATCCAGAGAGAATGGTCTTTTGGAAGGACGTGTGTGAAGGAGCGATCTACCATGTCAAATGCTGCAGATAGATCACATGAAATGAGCACTGAGAAGTAGCATTAGACTTAGCAACGTGGACATTAATTTAACAACTGCTTCAGTGGAATGATAAAGCTAGAAGCCTAATCAGAATGGACTAAAGGGAAAATAGAAGGAGAAAAATTAGAAACCTTGATTAAATACAACTTTTTTGAGAATTATTTACGTAAAGGGAAAAAGAGGATATTGATTCAAGAAATGCCTTGTTTTTTAAGGTGAGCAACATAACAGCATGTTTCTCTGCTGATAGGAGAGATCTGATAAAGAGGGGGAAATTAATGACACAAGACATGATAAAATGTGGGAAAAAATATCCTTGAGTAGTTGAGAGGGATGGGACCTAGTACACAAATAGAGGTCTTGACTTTAGAAATGAGCATGGACGCCCCATCCGTAGTAACAGAAGGAAAAGCAGGGTACGCGTATACTGATGCAGGTGATTTGGTAGGTACAAGGCTGGGAGCCTGTGGGAGTTCTTTTCTAAATGTTTCTATTTTCTTAGTGAAATAGAAAATAAGGTTATCAGCTAAAAGTAAATCAGGGAGCAGATGCTAGAGAGGTGAAGAGAGAGAACAAGGTGTGGAATAGTCATTTAAGACAGAGGTGAGCAAACATTTTTTGTAAAGAGCAAAACAGTGGATATTTTAGGCTTTGCAGGCCATTAGGTCTCGGTTGCAGCTATTCGGCTTTATGGTGTTGTAGCATGAAAGCAGCCATAGACTGTACACAAGTTGTTGGGTGTGACTGTGTTCCAACAAAACTTTACTTACAAAAACATGTGGTGGGCCAGATTTGGCCCATGAGCCCCACTTTGTTAACCCATGATCTAGAAGAGTGGTGTAATAAATGGCCTAGAAAATCATGGGAGGAGTTTCAGGCGGCAATAACATGAATTGAAAATGAGGCCTGTTCACATAGTTGTATAAACCTCTCCAGCCACATTCAGCCTGGTGGGCGCTGGCATGGGCTGAGTATCGCCGAGGTTTGGTTTAGCTGTGGGGCTCTGTAGGAGAGAGAAACGAGAGAGTTGAGTGTGTAAGCCAGGAATTATTACACAGATGAGCTGTGAAATTTAAGCTGATTCAGGAGGTAAATAAGAGCAAAATAAGGTACAAGGACTGAGGCCCAGTGAAAAGGTGGCAGGCCTAGTAGATTGGGGCCTTGCTACTAGCTTTTGGTGCTCAGATACTTTTCCTGAGAAAACAGGACAATACATTTGCTATTTTATTGAAGAGTAAGAACTAAACAGTGATTCAAACTTTGTTGGGTGACAAGGCATGGAGCAGTCATCATGTTGGGGGTAGATGTAATGTTTCTCCCCATTCATCAGTGTGAAGGAAAAGAGAATCCAAACTGAGCTGGGAGTGATGTTTGAATGACAGTCCTGTTTACAATAATATCTAGGTTCTTAGCTATTAGGATTACTTCTTTTCTTAAATAAGTTTTATCTAATAAAATTTATCTAATAAAAATTTCTCTTGCCTACTTCCTCTATCCAAACACTACATATAGCCATTGTTACATGATGATTCATGGTTTTGTTTGGTTTTTTTTCTTATGCTGCCCCACTCTCCCACTTTCTCTTAGTCTTTACATGCAGCTCTGTTTTACTTTTTCTGTGCTGACACTTGAAGATGTTTATGTTCTTTGTATTTTTCCCCCTAGAGACCTTTCTTCCATTGGATTTCTGAACTTTAAGATGATGGCTTTCTTTACTTTAGCAGAAGCATACCTAGATGATGAAAGAATGTTAGCAAGATCTAAGGAGAGGAAAATCTAAAATTTTTATTTGAAATTTAAAAGTGCTGTTTGTAAGTAACAGATTCCATTTCCTGTTCACATGGTTCCGGCTTTCCTCCCCTCCCTAAACCCTTCTAGGTCTTTCTACTGAGAGTTGTTACGTCTTTGGTATCCAGGGGCCTCCACCCACCTTCTCTCTCACTACTTTTCCTCTTTAAATCCCATTGCTCCTCAAACCTTCTTTACACTCTGCCCCACAAAGCTGCCTAACAGTTCCCCAGACCCCATGCACAGAGATGGCATTGACGGGAGTTCCCCGAGCCCCCCGCTATGTCTGTCCATTTCCCACCTTTATTTCAAGGCCCAACACAAATCTATGTAGCTATTATTTTCCAAGACAACTAAAAATATCACTCTTCTCAAGCCTCATCTTTCTCTGTATGTTGGACCTCTATCACATCATTAACTACAGTCTACTTTGTGTTAAATGTATATGCAAACGTAAATTTTTCCTTCATTGGATATGAGTCCATGATAGTCAGGAATTATTCCTATATTCTTTTCTGTTTTGTGTTCAACACATAGATGTCTGGCATGTGTTAGTTAAAAATTAAATGAAATCCCTCATCTTTCTCATGCAACACATGTTGTTAGGAAGTGAGTCTAAACCACTTTAGGTGTCATCAACATAACTCTTGAAAATTTGGGGACCCATGTCACTTCATCCTATCCACATGTCCAGATGTGATCATCCTCTGAGAACCATACATTGCTGCCCCAGTAAATCAAAACTGTATTTTGATTCAGTTCTATATCAAATCTGCTTGAACAATTGCCTACTTTTATCAAGTGGTTAATATCTCAAGTGAAGGAACTTTGTTTGGAGATGTTTTGTTTTTTGTAAAATTAAACTATGTAAGAATATTTGGTGGAAGAACTAGAGAAAAGAGACAATATAAGAATTCCCTTTTATTGTTTGTCTGTAATGAGCCTTGTGCTTTACATAAGTTATCCCATTTAGTTGAATTCTCACAATAGTCCTGTGAGGTAGATATTATAATCAACATTTTACTGGTGAAGAAAATCAAGACTCTTAAATGATATCAAACCTGGTCTGTATGACAGTGTACTGTCTTCCATTTTAAAAAAGCAAATTGTACATAAATTTCCAATATAGAACTCACTAAAGCTACATACTTATTGAATTACTGTTTCACCTTAGCCAAATTGCTTTACTTTCTCTATTTGAAATGTAAAAGTCCTATTTGTAAGTAACAGAACACCAATTCAATATAATTTAAATTAATGTTTTATTAATTTAGCAAATTTTTATTGGTCATCTACTACATGCAAAGCATTTTTGTATACACTAGAGATTTAGTGCAGAGCAAGATAGCCCTTGTCTTACCTATACAGCTAAAATACTAGTATAGAAATACGTTATAAGCAAACTGTATAATGATAGGCATTGTCAAGTGCTATTGAGAACACTAAAGCAGGGTAAGAGAGTGGAGAGGCAGGCCTTGTGAAATGGGAAACTCTCCCTTTCTAGCTGACACCTTTATTATGTGATGGCACAAACCATGAGAATATAAGAAGGAAGAACATACGAGAAAGAGAAGAGAGCAAGTGCAGAGTCCCTGCAACAGGAACCTGTTTAGAGTGTCGGAGAGATAGCCAAGAATCCAGCATGGCTGGAGCCCGTTAGTGAGGGCAGGGGGGTAGGAAAGGATTTTGGAAAGGTAGCCAGGGCCCAGGCCATACGGTCCTAGCAGGCCATTCTGAAAACTTGAAAATTTATCCCAAGGGCAATGAGAAGTAAGGGAAGGAGTGAATAGAAGTGAATGTCATCATCTGACCCAGGTTTTAGAAGGGCCATTCTGAGTGCTTTGTGAAAAATAAGCCAAAAGGAGACTAGAGTGAAAGCAAGGAGACTTGCCAGGAGGCCTACCAGACCTTCTCAGACCAGTTTCTCTCTCCATTGCCACAAGTAGCTCCAGGATCCGTGATCAGGAAAGAAAAGATTCTCCTTGCAGCTCCAGTATGAAAACCCCTTGGAAGGGCCTGACTGGGTCATGAAACTATTTCTGGACCAATCACTCACCGTGGTCACTGCTGTGCCTATGGGCGCAGCTTTGTGGCCCAGTTAATGGAATGCTCTAATGGTAGCCAGAAGGCAAGATGTTTGCATTTTCTTTTGTTTTTTAAAGATAAGGCAAAAGATCTAGCTAATGGTATCTAGGAGAGAAAACAGGACGTGAGAAGTTTGCATTTTTTTTTTTTTTATTGTTTTTAAAAGATAAAGCAAAGGATCCTGTGAAGACAGCAGAAGGATTTAATGGCTGGGGAAGGATAGAAAATAGCACATCACTATCTGACTAAGCCAAGCCCCCAATGACTTCTCTTTTCTCTAGATTCCATTATACAAATCTCCTACACCATTGTATTATTCCTTCCAAATGATCGAATATATGTCTGTATTAGTGTTTCAACCAGACTGCAAACTTCCCAAGGAAACTAAAAAGGGTCATAGTGTCAACTTCTCTGATAAATCCTCTAACACCTCTAGTGGGACAGTGTTGGGCAGTAATGGATCCTCAGGAGAGTTGTGCACATAGGTTCCAACCAGAGGAAGTCTGGAGCCCATGCTTCTCCAGCTAAAAGTGTTCCTTGGGAGTCCAGAAGCAGCTCTGTCAGAAATACATACATCCATAATCAGTTTATTGAAGGAGCCTCATATATGGAGCCAAATGAAAACAACTTGATTTTTTCCAAGTACTGATTTTTAAGACCCCCTCTGGGGGCCGGCCCGTGGCTCACTCGGTAGAGTGCGGTGCTGATAACACCAAGGCCTCGGGTTCGGATCCCATATAGGAATGGCCGGTTTGCTCGCTGGCTGAGCGTGGTGCTGACAACACCAAGTCAAGGGTTAAGATCCCCTTACCGGTCATCTTTAAAAAAAAAAAAAAAAAAAGACCCTCTCTGTTGTCTGTCCCATCTCTCTCCCTGTGGGTTGTACCTCAGGAAGTCCTTAAAGCAGCGGCCCCAGTCATTTTGGTGTGTTAATCCAAACCTTATTCTACATTTGAAGTTTCTCTGTCTCCTATTGTATCAGGGATCCCCAAGACCAGACCAGGTTCAGTGATTCACCAGGAGAACTAACAGGATCATTCATAGTCATACTTACAGCTGTCATTTATTACAGCAAAAGGATACAAAGCAAAATCAGCAAAGGGAAAAGGTGCACAGAGCAAAGACTGGAGGAAAACTCCGCTCAAGCTTCTAAGAGTCCTGTCCCTGTGAAGTCACACAGGACTCACTTACTTCCTCCAGAGTCAAACTGTGACGTGTGTGAAATGCTGTCTACCAGGGAAGCTCATTAGAGACCGTGGCCAGGGTTTTTATTGGGAGCTGATCAGATAGGCATCTTCTAGAACATACCAAAATGCCAGACTCCCAGGAGTAAAGCAGGTGTTCAGCATAAATCATATTGTTTGTAGAAACAATTTGGGCACTGAGAGCCACTCTTATCAGTTAAGGTAGTAGGAACACTCCTGAAATCCAAGTTCTCAGATGCCAGCCAAAGCCCAGCTGTGCAAGCAGTCCTTTCTCAGGAAGCATTCTCAGGCCTGCTGTGTTAACTCTTTCCTGCAGAGGGTGAGCAGGGCTGACCTGCCCTGGAGGAAACCACCGGCTGGGTATTCTGGGTCTACCAGCAATAGAGCTGGGGAGAGGGCAGCAAAGGCAGAAAAGCTCTTATTTGCCTGGTATTGTTAGAACCTGGCTTTCCCACTCTTCAGGAGGCAACTGCTATAAAGCTGACTTTGTTTTGTGGTGAGCTGCCTTTGGGAGTTGGGTTGTGAGCCTCTTTCTGAAGACCTCCCATTGCACCATGGGCTATCTACCACATAGTGTCTATTAGGGTCACCTCACCCTGGTGATTAATCTTCTTGTGTGTAAGTGTGGGGCAGGGTCGGGGGGGGGGTCCTTTCAAGACAGTTCTGGCCAAGCAAGCTTCCAGGGCACCAGCTTAGCCCACAGGAAGATTGGGTAGCATCACCCCAGCAAATCCAGAAGTCTGCCTCACACTGCCATCACAGACAGCTACTGCCAGTCTCTTGCCTTCAGATGTCTCCCTGTGCCTGCCAAAAGGATGGATGCATCACACCTAAGAATTCTTCCACCACTCTGTGCTTTGTCTTTGGAGTGGAGGGTAGAAGGAGCATTCTCCTCTCCTCTTGTCGATGGAAAATGTACAGTACTTCCACAGCCATGCTCTGTACAAAAATAAATAAATTTTTTTTAAAAAGGCCTACACAGTAATTGTCTTACATTATTGTATATATAAGCTGAATACGTGTGTGTGTGTCTGTGTGTCTGTGTGTCTGTGTGTGTGTGTGTGTGTGTGTGTGTGTGTGTGTGTGTGTGTACACAACCAGTCCAGACCAAGTTAGAGGCCACTTTTAGCAAGTCCTGCATGTATAGCCTGGTATGTGAGAACATTTCAAAATGTTCATGGAAAGATCATACTATCTTTTTTTTTCCTTTTTTTGGACCAGTAAGGGGATTGCAACCCTCGGCATGGTGTCGTCCGGACCACGCTCAGCCAGTGAGCGCACCGGCCATCCCTATATAGGATCTGAACCCGCGGCCTCGGCGCCACC
Source organism: Galeopterus variegatus (assembly GCF_000696425.1). Lineage (NCBI taxonomy): Eukaryota > Metazoa > Chordata > Mammalia > Dermoptera > Cynocephalidae > Galeopterus > Galeopterus variegatus. Next base: position 81 of record NW_007728877.1, on the reverse strand, counting down.
ACACTCTCCCGAGTGAGCCATGGGGCCAGCCTAGATCATACTATCTTTTAATTCTACTTTTCTATGAACTTTTTGAAGTAC
>NW_007728876.1:271385-306284 GCF_000696425.1 Galeopterus variegatus | reverse complement strand
CCTTGCCATACCTCTATGAGGTAGATACAGAAGAAATACTAAATAAGGAATCATGAAATATGGGTTCCAGGCTCTTTTCTCTAGTGACTATTTCATGCGGCAGTAGAAAATTAACTTATCTGAGATTTAGGTTCCTCAAATTTAAAATAATGATAACAATATTATGTTCACCACACAATTGTGAGAAACAAATGGAATGATATAAAGGCTTTAATATAAACTGAAGAACATGATTAGTTATTATTATTTTTTTTTATTTTTATTTTTTTGTCCTTTTTGAGACCGGCTGCACCGTGCTCAGCCAGTGAGCACTGTGAGCGCACTGGTCATCCCTATATAGGATCCGAACCCACGGCGGGAGAACTGCTGCGCTCCCAGCGCCGCATTCTCCCAAGTGCGCCACGGGCTCGGCCCAATTTTAATTAGTATAAATTTAAACAATAAGTGAAGTAAATTAGTGACATGAAAATAATTATTATTATTTTTTGTCCTTTTTGAGACTGGCCGCACCGTGCTCATCCAGTGAGCACTGTGAGCGCACTTGTCATCCCTATATAGGATCCAAACCCACGGCGGGAGAACTGCTGCGCTCCCAGTGCCGCATTCTCCCAAGTGCGCCACGGGCTTGGCCCAATTTTAATTAGTATAAATTTAAACAATAAGTGAAGTAAATTAGTGACATGAAAATAAATTCCTTGCAATATATATGAGGGTACTTCAGAAAGTTTGTGGAAAAATAGAATTAAAAGATAATATGAATCTTTCCATAAACTTTTTGAATAATGTTTATAGAAGAGGACCTTAAACATAAAATTTGCTTAGAAATAACATTTGTTCTTATAGTAATATCGTTCAACCAAAAAACATTTTCACAGAATGGCCTAAAATTTTCACCACCCATCCAATTTCTTAACAACATGGCCCTTCTTGGAGATAAACAAAGAAATACAAACAAATTGTAATTATCCTTTACCACTTTCTTTACTTCTACTGTTATTCTCTGGATGAATTGTTATTTGCAAAGTTAACATGGATTATTTGTTATTTTTATAAGATATTAAAAATGTTTTCTTAGTTAAAGTTATCCTGGGCATTACAATGCTAGGTGTACATCTACAAATTACATAAACCTGTTAAATTTAAATTATATTAAAATATCATTCAGTAGATTATTGACAACCAACAACCACCCATAAAAGAACATCTTCATTGCAGAATCATGAAGCCATAATTAAGCAGGATACATGGCTTTTGTTTTCATTGTTCAATGAAGCAAAACTCAGAAATGTTGACTAGTATATCCTAAGGAAAACTCCCTTCAGTGAAAGGCTATTTCTCTTTCTGTTTCTATCATTTCTTCCTCTCTGATGACAGATGGCTGGGCTTCAGGCCTTCCTGGTGGGCTGGCACTAGCTTCGTCCAACATTTTACAAGAGACAATATTATTTTGCCTATAAAGTCTCACACCAGAATACTTACTTTTCCTATATATAATATAGCAATAAAAAATACATACATAAAGATATAGGAACTGACAATTGCTATATATACTATAAATGCTCTATTTTTAGAGGTACTATTCTAGGAAGTCCCCAGAACCAGTGTTTCTTGCTGTTCCACTGAAAGGCCTGGAAACTCAGATAAAGGCAGTTTCCACAAACATACCTCATCATGACATTGCACAAAGCAATCAAGGCAGAGCGGGGCATTACCCAGAAACCACATTACCATACAGTTCAAATGTTACCTCCTACATTTCTGAACAAGCTGCTTAATTTTCTAGATCTACATGAGAGCAATAATCTTCCATTAGAATTCAAGATGTGATCTTGCATATATGGGAGTGACTTTGCTTTCAAATTCTGCTCAAGGAAAACACAAATTGAATGCCTATTTGGGAGGAAGGAGTAGGGCGTTATTTATAGTGTCATACAAGACATGATTTCTCACAAATGCTCCACGTGATAATTGTATGTGAAGGTAATAGTGCCATTTTGAAGTGTTATTAAAAGTCAGAACCCCACTGAGTCCAATGGAGATAAATTCCCTTTTCAACTTAACTTCTTCTCAGCTGGTGTCTTTTCCAACTAAGGCAGCTCGTTATAGAAACGTTAAATTGAAAAGTGCTTTGTGCTGCTTAAAATAAACTAATACCTAACAAACCATCCTTGTCACACACATTACACCATTTTCCCACTAAAGTATATGAAGGAATAGAACAAGAGAAAAACAGAAACACTGAAAACAAATCCCAGTAATCACTGTGCTTCCAGAAGCAGGGAAAAATATTCACCGCAGGGTCGATGGAATCAGAATGAAAGACCAAATCAGTTGTTTAACCATGTTACACCACTAGAAAAGGGCAGGCCTGCCTGACTGTAAGTAGGGAGAGGGCACTTTTCCATCTTCTGTCTTTCCCTTGGTTCCAAAACACAAAAACTAAGTAACGATCTTTGTATCACATGGGTAGACAGAGGAAGCCAAAGTGGTGTTGTTTTCGCTCCCATAGTCTACACATCGTATCCCATATGCAAATGAAAATTGCAAATACCAAGATACAGAGTAGAAAGTCGTAGATGGAGATCAAGTATGACAATAGTCCTGGGAAACAAAAGACAGCTCAAAATCAAGAGCCCAAGAATGGTAATAAGGCAGACATAAAGTAAAACCAGTTTAATTTAGTGCTGTGTAAACATAATAGTAAATTTGATTACAAAACTGATGCTAAATATTAATGACACTACTTTTTTAAAAAAAACATGTTATTAGAAAGTAATTTGATAAGAATAATTTGGGTTTCAAGCCCTAGAGTATATAAACCAACCAGTAGGAGTGAGAGCACTTGCTCGGGCCCCAAACTTGGAAACATCCTTGACTTCTCTTTTTCCTTTACTCACTTTGTGTAACCACCAGCAAATCCTGCTGGCTCAACACACCTTCAAAATATATCCAGACCTTCATCACCTCTCCTCCTCCCCACCACACACCTTCATTCCATACCTGGATGACTGCACAGTCCTGCTAACCCATCTCCCCGTATCATTCCTTGCCCTCTTTTGTAGTCTCTTCCCAACACTTCAGTCAGTGCGGTTCTTTTGAACATATAAGTCAGGTGTTGTCAGTTACCTTTTTCACATCTTCAAATTGTTTCCCATCTCAGAGTAGAAGTCAAAGTCCAGTGTCCACAGGACACTTAAATGCTGGCCCCTACTTAACTTCTCCAACCTCATTTATTACTCTTCTCCACACTCACTCTTCCTGGAACATGCCAGATGCACTCCAGATTCAATGGCCTTGTACATAATGTACTTTTGCCTAGAATACACTTCCCCTAGATTCACACACAGCTCTCTACCATAGACACCAAGCACAACTGTGAGGCTTTTGACTTAATCCATATGAATGGCGATCTTTAAAGTTAAGCAGATATGACCTGCACAACTGCACACAGTGGTCCTACTCACTCTCCGGTCTCTTTCGGATCTCTGCCCAAGGTTCCTTCTCAGGAAAGAATCCCTTGATCACCCTATTTAAAAATGCAACACTTCTCCAGAAATCCCCATCCCCCTTCCCTTCCTTATTTTTCTCCATAGTATTCATAACCATTTGACATACTACAATATTTTATTTAATGTAAAATATCATTCATTACAAGGCTCAGCATTTTAAAAATATTCTACAAAAAAGGACACAGCCAATTAAATTATGATATATCATCAATTGTAAGAGGCATCCTGATTTCAAAGATGTTACATTATTTTTTTTTAAAAAAGTATTTTTTTCAATCAACAAAATATTGTCATTTACTTACTGTTTATTACCTGTTTTCCCCATTATAATTAAGCTCCAAGAAAGCAGGGACTTTTATCCTTATTTTTCACGACTAGAACAATGCCTGGAGAGAGGTATTGATATCTACCTACATGATAGGTATTCCGCACATTTTTTTTTGATCGAATGAATGAAAGCAAATAAAAGTGGATTAAATTACTCATTTTACATAAGGAAAATTTAAAAGATGATCCTTTACTTTTGACATTTATAATTGGCTGTAAATATAAGTTGATAATTTGTTTAGATAAAAGACTCGGTAATTCAAGATTTTGATGAGAGAATTTAAAAATTAAAATTGTGACTAACTTGTAAAATGCCTTTGTAACTAACTGTGCTATTTCCCAGGGCCCCCAGAACTCTACCTAGTTAATAATCAACTGCCTGCAGGCATTTTTGTTTTTATAATCTTGCTACCCTGCCCCACATGTATTTCTAATTTTTCCTGTTCATCTAGGTCACATAGGTAAAAAGAAATTAAAACCAACAGCTGTTTGTATAAGATATAAGTTAAACCTAAGTTTATGGCCTATAAAAACCCTGTCAAACTCATGTTCACGGTCCCAGGATTTCAGAACAAGCGTTCACCTGGGTCCGGTGTGTAATAAACCTTCTGACTCTCCTACCTCCTAAGTGTCTGGAGCCTTTCTGACTGAGTTCATTCCACAACATTTCAAAAGATTAAAAGGCACAACACTCAATAAAGATATAAAAACCATGAGCCTTAACATACTGCCTAGTATGGTCCCATATACACACACATACATTCCAAAAACCAGTTGAAGTACAAGAAAAAAGAGGTAAAAATACAATTGTTGGGGGAGACTTTAATATACCTCTTTCTGCCTTTGACATATATAAAAAGAAAGAAAATAAATAATACAATTAGATTGAAAAAATAGTTATATATTTCACTATGCAAAAATCGTTATTTTCAAGTGTCAAGGGAATACTTATAAAAAATGTTTATAACCTTGTCTTGGTTACAAAATATTGTCTAAATAGTCTATAGTTTAAATAGCAGAAGTCAGAAAACAAAATAGATAGCAAGGCAACAAAAGCAGCAACAAACAGGAAGTATGGAATATATCAGATATAGCTATATACAAGTAGTTTAAACCTCTATGCTAAAAAACAAAGATTCAAATCTTTACTTATTCTGTTACTTGTAGATAACAAATCCTTTTTTTGCCCTCCAATGAGAGCATGTTTTTACAATTCCTATCACTTATTTTTTTTATCTTTTGTGACATAAACTGTGTTTTAATTAGTTTTATCTTTAGTTACTTGAAAGATAATATCATGTCAACTAGCTGTTGACTTAGAGCTATGCTAACTAAAGATATTCAAAATATGCTAACAAAAGACATTCAAAACAGAAAGACAGAGAGTTTACAAATAAAAATATGGGAAAATAAATAAGAAAAATAAACAACAAAAATAACAGTGAAGCAAACCAATGAAAGCAAAATTTAAAAAAATAAAGCTAATAGCAGAAATTAATTATTCAGAGTACAACAAAACAGTGCAATAAAAAAAAAGTCTAAGAGCTGATTCTTGGATCAAAGGAATGAAACAGATAAATCTGCTAAATATAAAATTGAAAAGGGAAAGCAAATACACAATGAAAAATAGAAGGGAAATAGAAAGCTGAAAAGACCAAGTTGCTGGAAAGCAGGGTGGCAAGCTGAAGTGATGCTGAAGCTGTGGCTGATTGTGGATACTCTTTTGATCTTGAAACAAAGAGGTTAAGATTTTAGCAGCCACCAGAGCAACAGAAGACAAGCAAGGCCTTGTGGACTAGCAAGAAGGGAGTTGCAACTGAAACCATGTCACAAACTAGGAAGCTGTTTGACTTTATGCATATGTAGTCCCAGAAACCCCAAACCAACAAATTAACTTGCAGTGGTCCCAGAATGGTAAAAGGCTGAGCTAACTAACAGGCAAATTTTAATCCTGCATGGGTGGTGGCTTTCCCACAAGATTGCCACATACACAGTCCTAGTAACCATGACTTCACAGTCCAAACTTACAAAACACGTGAAAAAAACATGATTCCTGTGAACAAAGGTCAACAGAAACAACAAGAGTACAACACAGAATTAGACTGTCAAGAATTTCAGATGTAAAAATTATTGGGTATAAACTATAAAATAATTATGTTTAAAAAGGTGCGAAATAAAAGATAGGACTGAAAACACAAGACAGGACCACAAGATCACTTTATTTTCTAACACTATGACAGATTAGATACATTGAATGGTCCCCTTAAACAACTAACATGCTACAGACAATATAAAGAAAATATTTTAGCACATTCTCACACTGGCACAAAAGCAAAGAATCTGCAGGTCCTCAAAGCTCATTGAAAACTAGAATCCTACAAGGAAAGTGACACCAATACTGGCTAGTTCCCTGAGGGTTTCTGTTGTTCCTCTGGAGACCTTGCTATTTCACTTTAATTCTGCATGACACTCAGAGAGCAGAAGGTAGAGTCTTGTGCCTATCTGAGTTAGGACCTCATAAGAGATACTAGGTAAACTCTGACCTCACAAGCTATCTTTCTGTGTAATAAGGAATTAGAAAAGTGGTGGACTAATGCTATCTACCCTAAGTGAATCTTTTGCAGTCTATGCATGTATGAAACAAAATATTGTACCCCACAAATATGCACAAATAAACTTAAAATAAAAAAAAAACTAAACTAAATTTTTTAAAAAAGAAATAAACACATTGCAGTGGATTGAATGGTCCCCCAAGCTCATTAAAGCTTAATCCCCACTGTTAACTGTTGAGGGTGGGAAATCCTATTACGGTAATTGAAAGGTGAGGCCATGAAGAGGTGATTGGATTGTGAGGACTGTACCCTTGTGCATGAATGGATCCATTCTTGGAATAGTGTGCATGGTTCTGAGGGCTTTAAAAGGAGAGTGCATGAGGAGCTATCTCTCTGCTCCAACATTTTCTGCCATGTGAGACCTCTGCATTTGCATGGCTGTGAAGCCACCACCAAAGAAGACCCTCACCAGATGAGTTCCCTGGACTTCGGCCTTCCCAGCCTCTGAAACTGTAAGCAATAAATTTTGTTTTCTTGCAAATCACCCAGTTCCAGGTATTTTGTTATAAGCAACAGAAATGGACTAATACACACACATTTCTAACTTAGTAACATGTCATTTTAAAATATTTTTCCTTATAGATTTTGTTCTTATATTTTACTTTACCTTTCAAATTTTCTACATAAGCATACATTTACTTTATAATTTAGAAAAATATTTAAGGTAATAAAGTTGTATGAGAGCTCAGAGGAGAGGGAAGGTACGGTAAATATTTATAGTTTGTTGATTATCAATTTCCTGCTTTGTTTGGCTACAGCCTCTGGTTTTCCTTCAGGAATCCTCCTCAACTTTTAGTCTATGGTTTGGGTAGAGTCAACCACTATCCCCAGTGCTTATAGCATCACAACCCTTTGGAGACAGGGATGGGCACCAGTCAGGGCCAATTCAAAGTCTGTTCCAAAATTTTTGCTGGGGCAGCCAATACACAGACACTCATTTTTGCTGAGGGAGTATGATGCAAATCTAGAACCAATGAGTTGTCAAGGAGAGAGCTCTCTTGAAAATGGAGTCAATGCAGGAAAAAAAGAACTAAAAAATGGAGAGACAATGTTATTTGAGCCACCGGATCCCTGCGTGCCTGAATAATGACGTATCTGGATAGCCCAGTTATGGGTGTCAAAAAATTCTCCTGAACTCCTTAAAACAGTGCGAGTTGGGGTTTCTGTCATAGGACTGGTATGGAGCTGATACACATCTATATGGCCACACCATTTGTTTCTGGGACATACTGATAAATCGGTGCCTATTCCAGCAACCATTCTGATGGGGTGCTGCTCACGTCATTCTGATTGTTACGTATTTTAAATATTACCTTTGCTTTTAATCAAAAGAGTTTGAATAATAAAGTAGAATGCAGAAGCATGACTATATCAAGAGTAAGGGTAACATTTCCGTTGACATGAAAAAATTGAGCAAGGGCAAAAACCAAACATATTCACAAAGATGTAATTCAACAAACAGATATTTTACCATCAAGTTATAAAAAGATACCAGCCCACCTTCTCAGCCTGAGAAAATCATTTGCCCTCTTGGAGTATGTTTCCTCTTCTGTAATGGACATTAAATATGACTTCCCTGCCTGTCTTATGACACCATAAGTATTAAATGGGATACTACCTATACAAGCACTTTGTGTATAAACCATTATATCTGGAAAAATAATAATAATAACAAAGTCAAGTGAATGCTTCATGAATGTAAAGTACTATAACTTCTTTAAATTCTCACATAGGATATTTAGAGTATGTATATGACCTGTGTGTTTAAAATATATTATCAACTCAGTTTCAACGTTAGAAAACAGATACTTTATCATTATGGGTGATAACAGCATTTGAATGCTTACTATCTTTAAGATCATTTCTATTATACTTTTTTTATTGTGGTAAAACATATAGAAGGATTGCCATTTTAAGCATTTTAAACATACAAATGCATGGAGTCAATTACATCCACAATTCTGTATAACTATTATGTCCATTTACTTCCAAAACTCTTTCGTCATCGTAAACACAGACTCTTTACCCATTAAGCAGTAACTTCTCATTATTTCCCACCCCCTCATTTCTGGTAACCTCTAATCTACTTCTGACTCTGAAAATTTTTTCTTTTTTAGTTTATTTTTTCTTAATTGAACCATGAAAATTGTATACATTTATGAAGTACAATATGATATTTGGGTACATTTATACAGTGCTCAATGATCCATCACCTCAAGCATTTGTCACCACTTGGTGTTGAGAACATTCAACATTCTCTCAACCAGCTACCTGTATTCTTGAGTAATTTGTTGTTGGCTGTAATCTCCCTATATTTCCATAGAGCATTAGATCTTATTCTTCCTATCTCTCTACAATTTTGTATCCATTGACCACCCTCTTCCCATCCCGTCTTCCTTATGTGTCTCTAGTAACCACTATTCTACTCTCTACTTCTATGACATCAACATTTTTAGTTTCCAAATATGATTGAGAACATGTGATATTTCTCTTTCTGTGCCTGGCTTGTTTCACTTAGCTTAATTTTCTCTAAGGTCATACATGTTGCTGCAAATGTCAGAATTTCCTTTTTTTTCTTTTTTTTTCCTTTTTGTCTTTTGTCGTGACCGGCAATGGATCGCAACCCTCGGTGTTGCTCCCGTGCCTCGCTCAGCCAGTGAGCGGCCGGTCTGTATGTGGGATCCGAACCCTCGGCAGGAGCGCCACCGCACTTCCCAAGCGGTGCACTATAGCAGTGCGCCACCGGGCCAGCCCAGAATTTCCTTTTTTATGACTTAGTAGTATCCCATTGTGTATATGTACCACATTTTCTTTTTCCAGTCATCCATTGATAGACCTTTAGGTTGGTTCCAAATCTTGGCTATTATGAATAGAGCTGTGATAAATGTGTGAGTGCAGGTATCCCTTCAACTCAATTTCCTTTCCTTTGGATATATACCCAGTAGTGGGATTGCTGGATCATATGGTAGTTCTATCTGTAGTTTTCTGAAAAACCTCCATACTGTTTTCCATATTGGCTGTATTAATTTACATTCCCACCAACAATGTATGACAGTTCCCCTTTCTCTGAATCCTTGCCAGCATTTGTTATTTTCTCCTGTTTGATAATTGTCATTCTAACCAGGATGAGATGATATCACATTGTAGTTTTGGTTTGCATTTCTCTGATGATTAGTAATGTTGAGCATCTTTTCATATAACTGTTGGCCATTTGTATTTTTTCTTTTGAGAAATGTCTATTCAGTTCATTTGCCCATTTTTTAATCAAATTATTATTATTATTTTACTGTTGAATTGTTTGAGTTCTTTGTATATTCTGGATATTAATCCTTTGACAGATGCATAGTTTGCAAATATTTTCTCCCATTCTGAAGCTTGTCTTTTTGCTCCGTTGATTGTTTCCTTTGTGTACAGAAGCTTATTAGTTTGATATAATCCCATTTCGTTTATTTTTGGTTTTGCTGCCTGTGCTTTTGAAGTCTCAGTCATAAAGCCACTGCCTAGTCCTATGTCCTTAAGTGTTTCCCATGTGTTTTCTTTAGAAGTTTTACAGTTTCAGCTCTTACATTTAAATCTTTAATCCATTTTGAATTGATTTTGGTGTATGGTGAGAGATAGGGGTCTAGTTTCATTCTTCTGCATGTGGATTTCCAATTTTACCAGCATTATTTATTAAAGAGGCTGTTCTTTCCCCAATGTATGTTCTTAGCTCCTCTGTTGAAAATCAGTTGGCTGTAGATACGTGAATTTATTTTTGTATTCTCTATTCTGTTCCATTAGTCTATGTCTCTGTTTTTGTACCAGCATGCTGTTTTGATGACTATTGCTTTGTAGTATATATATATATATATTTTTTTTTTTTGTCTTTTTCCGTGTCCGGCAACGGATCGCAACCCTCAGTGTTGCCCCCGTACCGGACCGGGGACCGGCAACGGGATTGCAACCCTCGGCATTGCTCCCGCGCCTCGCTCAACCAGTGAGCGGGAACCGGTCTGTATGTGGGATCCGAACCCTCGGGCGGGAGCGCCGCCACGCTTCCCAAGCGGCGCACTATCCAGTGTGCCACCAGGCCGGCCCATTTGTAGTATATTTTGAAGTCAGGGAGTGTGATGCCTCCTCCTTTATTCTTTTTGCTCATGATTTCTTTGACTATATAGGGTCTTTTGGTGTTCCATATAAATTTTTTAGTTGTTTTTTCTATTTCTGTGAAATATGCCATTGGTAGTTTCATGGGTATTACATTGAATCTGTACATCACTTTGGGTATTATGGTGATTTTGAAAATATTAATTCCTCCAGTCTATAAGCATAAGATGTCTTTCCATTCTGGTGTGTATTAATTTTTTAAATCATTGTTCTATAGTTTTCCTCATACAGATCTTTCACCTCCTTGATTAAATTTATTCTTAGGTATTTTATTATTTTTTGTTGTTGTTATTGTTGCTATTGTAAATGTGATTGTTTCCTTGATTTCTTTTTCTGCTAGTTTGTCACTGGTGTATAGAAATGATACTGATTTTTGCATATTAATTTTGTATCCTGCAATTTTACTAAATTTTCTTATCACAACTAGAAGTTTTTTGGTAGAATGTTTAGGTTTCTCTCTCTATAAAACCATGTCATCTGCAAACACACAATTTGTTCCTCCTTTCCAATTCAGATGCCCTTTCTTTCTTTTACCTAATTGCTCTGGCTAGGACTTCCAGGGCTTTCAGTACTATGTTGAATAAGATTTGTGGGCATGGACATCTTTGTCTTGTTCCAGTTCTTAGGGAAAAAGCTGATGTTAGCTGTGGGTTTGTAATATGTAGTTGCTATTGTATTAAAATACTTTTCTATATTTAATTTGATGAGAGTTTTTATCCTAAAGGAATGTTGAATTTTATCAAATGCTTTTTCTATGTCTATTGCAATGATGATATAGTTTTTCTTTTATTATTCTGTTGATGTGATGCAATACATTTACTAATTTGTGTACGTTGAACCATACTTGCATCCCTAGGATAAATCTCACTTGATCATGTTGTAAAATCTTTTCAGTGTGCTGTTGGATTTGGTTTGCTAGTATTTTTATTGAGGATATTTGCATCTATGTTCATTAGGAATACTGGCCTATAGTTTTCTTTTTTTGTCATGTCCTTGCCTGGTTTTGGTATCAGGATAATGCTGGCCTCATAGTATGAGTTTGGAAAAATTCTGTCCACTTCAATATTTTGAATTAGTTTTAAGAAGTATTGGTAATAGTTCTTTTTTAAATGTTGATAGACTTCAGCACTAAAGTCATCTGGTCCTAGGCTTTTCTTTGATGGGAGACTTTTCTTTACAGATTCAGTCCTCTTAATTGTTATTGTTTATTTAGGTTTTCTATTTCTTCTTGGTTCAGTCTTGGTAGGTCATATGTATCCAGGAATTTATCCATTTCCTTTAGGTTTTCAAATTTATAGGCAGATAGTTGTTCATAACAGTCTCTAATGATCCTTTGTATATCAGAATTACCAATTGTAATGTCTTATTGCACTTCTGATTTTATTTATTTGGGTCTTTTCTCCTTTTTTCTTGGTTAGTTTGTTGATAGTGTTTATATCTTCAGAAAACCAACTTTTCATTTGATCTTCTGTATTGTAGTTTTAGTCTCAATTTCATTTATTTCTGCTCTGATTTTTATTATTTTTTTCCTTCTACTTATTTTGGGATTAGTTTTTTTCTTGCTTTTCTAGTTCCTGGAGGTGCATCATTCAGTTGCTTATTTGAAATATTTCTATTATTTTGGGGTGGGTGTTTATTGCTGTAAACTTTTCTCTTAGAACTGCTTCGGCTTTATACCACAGGTTTTGGTATGCTGTGTTTCTCTCTTCATTTGTTTTAAGGAATTAAAAATTTTTTTTTCTTAATCTCTTCTTTGACCCATTGGTCATTCAGGAGCATGTTGTTTAATTTTCATGTATGTGTAGTTTTGAAAGTTCTTCTTGTTATTGATTTCTAGTTTTATTACACTATGGGCAGAAAAAATACTTGATATAATTTCAATTATTTTCAACTTGTTGAGGCTAGTTTTGTGGCCCAGCATATGGTAAACACTGGAGAATGTTCCATGTGCTGATGAAAAGAATGCGCATTCTGCAACTATTGGGTGAAATCAATGTCTGTAAATGTCTGCTAGGTCCTTCTGGTCTATGGAGCCATTTAAATCCAATATTTCTTTGTTGATTTTCTGTTTCAATGATCTGTCCATGCTGACATCCCTAGCTATTTTTGTGTTGGTGCCTATCTCTCCCTATAGATCTGATAACATTTGTTTTACATATCTGGGTGTTCTAGTGTTGGGTGCATATGTATTTATAGTTGTTATATCCTCTTGCTGTATTGATCTCCTTATCATTATATAGTGCCCTTCCTCATCTCTTAGTACAGATTTTGATTTAAAGTCTGTTTTATCTGATATAATGATAGCTATTGCTGCTGTCTTTTGTTTTTCATTTTCATGGAATATTTTTTTCTACCCCTTCACTTTTAGTCTATGTGTGTCTTTGTAAGTAAGGTGTGTTTCTTATAGGCAGCATATGGATGGTCCATGTTTTTTAATCCATTCATCCAGTCTATGTCATTTAATTAGTGCATTTAATCTGTTTATATTCAAGATTATTATTGATAATGTGAGGTCCCACTCTTGTCATTTTGTTGGTTGTTTTCTGTTTTGTGTATCCTTTGTTTCTTTCTTTCTTGTTTATGCTTGCAGTTTGGTGGTTTACTGTGTTGATAAGGTTTGATTCCTTTCTCATTCTATTTTGTGTATCTATTCTACCGGTAAATTTTATATTTTCAGGATATTTATATCTTTCCCAAGACTAGGGAAGTTTTCAGCTATTATTTTATTGAATATGTTTTAATACCTTTTTTGTTTTCTTTTCCTTCTTAAATGCCCATAATTCAACTGTTTGTTTGCTTAATAGTATCCCATAAATTTTGTGGACTTTGTTCATTTTTTAAAATTCTATTTTGTTTTTTGTCTTCCTGGGTTATTTCAAAACAGCTCTCTTCACGATCAGAAATTCTTTCTTCTGTATGACCTTACCTGTAGTTGATACTCTCGGATGGATTTTTTATTTTATTTAATTAATTCTTCAATTCAAAGATTTCTGTTTCTCTTTGATTTTTTAATGATATATATTTCATTGTTAAATTTCTCATTCAGATCATAAATTGCTTTTCTGATTGTGTTGAATTATTTGTACTCTATTGTATCTAAGTGAGTTTCCTTAAGATTATTTGAACTCCTTTTCTGGCAAGTTTGCAATCTCTGATTCTTTGGGATCTATTATTGGAGTATTATTGTGTTATTGTATCTAAGTGAGTTTCCTTAAGATTATTTGAACTTTTCTGGCAAGTTTGCAATCTCTGATTCTTTGGGATCTATTATTGGAGTATTATTGTGTTTCTTTAGTGCTGTCATGTTTCCTTTATTTATTTATTTATTTATTTATTTTTTCCTTTTTCACGTTTCTTATTTCCCTGCATTGATATCTGTGTATCTGGTAAAACATTCACCTCTTTGAATTTCGTAGAGTGGCTTGCATAGGGAAGGACTTTCACCTGCAAATGTGTCTTTGGATGTCAGTTGGGTGGAATATATTGGCTTTGCTCTGGATGGGTGAATAGTGTAGACTCTGTGTAGTTTCTTCAGCTGTAATCCACTTTTGTTATCTCTGCATGTAGCTCAGTGGCCTATGCTTGGGAGGTTTGTGGCAGTTGTGGCATGACTTTGCCAGAGGTGGGTTCGCTGTGTTGGTTCTCAGGCTGGATGTATGCCTGTGGGTCATCTCAGGAACTGGCTCACAGAGGATGGGGCTGCTGGATTGATTTTCAGGCTGGGGGTGTGGGCATATGGCCTATCAGAAATTCTGGGGCTCATTCACCATGGGAACGTCACCATACTGATTCTCTGACTGGGTCCTTCCTGCCAGGGGGGCATCAGCCAGGCTGTTTCTCACTTGGATGTGTATATGTGTAATGTCTCAAAGACCCAGGGGCAGGTCTGCCAGGGGCATGACAATTGAGCTGTTGCTCTGAGTCAGGGGCATGGGCACACTTTGGCTTGGCTATCTGGGTTTGTGTCTACGAGGAACTGGTCCCTTGTGCCACTTCTCAGGGCCAGGTGCTTCCCTCAGTGATTGGAGAGTCCAACGGCAGGGCTGCTGAGCTTTTTCTCAGATGGTGGGAAAGGCCTCTAGGTGGACCTACAGAGAGGGGATCCTACCAGCTGCTTCTTGGGTAGTAGGCAATGCTGCAATGCAGGCTTGCCAAGAGGGGACCCAGCTGGTTGCTTCTTGAGTGGTGCAAGGCTACTAGGTGGGACTGTTAAGGGTAAGAGTGCTTGGGTGCTTCTCTGGGAGGGCACAAATTCACTTTAGTTCTCCAGGCCTGGGGGTGGGTTCGTTAGGGTAGGGACCTGTGAGCTGTTTTTCTGGATTGGGAACTTAAACACACAACTCAGCCCACAAGCAGAGCAGAGAGGTCTGCCTGTCTGATCTCTGGCTGGGGATGAGGGGGTTTATCAATTCAGCAGAAGGTCTGGGGTTGGCTTCCCATACATGCAGAACTGGGGTCATAGCCATGCCTGGGTCCAGGCTTCAAGCCTCTAAGATCAGAGCATTGAAGTCTCTCCTGTGAGTGCACTGGGATAAAGGCTGAGCCTTAAGGCTAGGGATGTGCAATGGCTACTGGCCCCAGGGCAGGGCATGCTCCTATAGTGGCTCTTGTTTCAAGATAGTCCTGTACTACATCATCTTGTGTCACAGGTTGGGGGGTGGGGAGTGCACAGTGTGTGCTCCTATTCTAGAGTGATGTAGTGCATGTATTCTAGGCAGCTCCCCATGCCTGGCTCCAGGCTTGGAAGGTCTGTGTAATCCTCCTGCTGTAGAAACTGCACAGCTCTATGATGAGAATGGGTGTTGGTATGGGCCCTGTCCTACCTTTCCCCCAACAAGGGAATATCTTTCCTGCACCAGTTCTGGTGGCAGAGATTTGGTGGATGAAGCCATGTGACTCTCTCCTCTGTGTGCTGCCATCTGGGCTTTTGTGATCCACAGGGATCTCACCAGTCTTCTCTTGCACATATTCAGGAAAAAAAGAACTAAAAAATGAAGAAAGAGAGAGACAATGTTATTTGAGCCACTACCTCCTGCACTCTCCCACAGATGCTACCACCAATATTGAGCTATCTATTAGGTGTTCTGGTCCTTTTCTGTGAAAGGGATGCACCCTGGGCACGACTATTCCACCATCCTGCCCTCGAGTTGCAACCATATTACTTAAAGAAAAAAAGTCCTCTCATCAATAAGTCATTACTGAGGGAATCCTTGTTGGTTTCTTTTCCTCTTCTGACTTACATGCTTAAATTTAGCAGGTCATAATGTCTGATCTTCTATTGTACTTTTTGTTTGTGCATTTTCTAAGTTTGTTATTCTCCTTTCGTTACTCTCTGTAATACCAGTCAGGAAGGTATAAAAGTTTACTTCTACCACCATCTCCCTTTTAAAAACATCCAAATTCTCTGAGCCAGGAGATATGTTTTAATATCATTTGTTACCTTAAACAAAGAGATATATTTTTTATGCTTTAATTTTTACAGTTACTTGGTTATTCTTTCAGTGAAAGGAATATTTGTGTTTTCGTATTTAAAAATGTGACTCATTTTTGTAGAAATTTTGAAGTATACACATAAAATATATAAAATTATTTATGATCTCACTACCTGGATATAATGACTAATAACTTCTGAAATTTTAATTAAAGGGTTTGCACGGGCTATTTTACAAAGTGTTTCTCACGCTTATAACACCTTCCTATTATAGTATTACTACAAGGGAGTCTCTTATTCATATCTTAATGTAGCATTGACTATCATTGCTAATTTCACTTTATTTAACCCAGAGCATATACCATTTTAGAAAATGGATAAGATTTTATATGAAAGGGTCAGTCACACTAGACAGTATCTAGTGTCCACCAATGCCAGACAGGTGATACAAAAGTATTAAGGGAGACAGATGTAAGACCAGAGGCTTGTACTTCAACCAGTCATTACACCTGCCTGATTGTAATGCCTCTTTAAATTTCAGGAGGGCCAAAAAACAAGCCAAACAAAGCAGGTCTTCGAGCATCTTTCTTCCCCCAAACTGCTAGCTTGAGACTCCAATAATTCATACTGATTGAGTTTATCCCATAAAAATTACTTGAGGATAAAGAGACCAATAATTATTTAACCTACCTTACCTAAGAAGTGATTTATTATTACTTTTGCCTCACCTAATGGTAAAATGAGGTAGAATCCAGTAATTTTATGTAGTGTTTCCTTTTGAATAAGAAGCATGAATATATTGTCAATGAAATATGCGGATAGAGATGGTTCCAGTGGGACAAATCTATAGTTCTGCAAGCCAAGACTTTTCAATCATATTTGAATGTTGTGTAGCCACCACATCTTTCAAATGTAATTTGCATTATTTTAAGTAAAGCTACATTTGTCCATTTGGGCATTATTGGAAAGCATTCTACTTTTGCAGCAAAATTCAGTTAGGCTTTGAGCCAGGAACCGTTAATGACTATTTTAGGGGGCTCCTAGGGACATCCAGGTTTAAGTTGATTCATGCCTCGTTCAGTGTTTATGTTGACTCCTTCTTCTTGAACAAGTCAGTCAAATAAAATGACGCGTCAATTCTACTTCAGATTGAATATGTCTTCAGGGAAGTTATCAGATGGTATCACTTGCTGGCCAACCACATGAAAGACTTTTGCACAGGCTGCAAATGTATTCAGTGAGAGCTTTCCTAAGCAAACTGATCTAGAGTACTTTTCAATTTTTTAAGCACCATAAACATTAGTTTTTAAAAATTATTAGGTCAGATATGCAATCTACTTAGGGTGCAAGTGTAAAAAACTATACTATGTAAGGAAAAACTTGGTTTAGGTGCTAATTAGCTGTTTAACCTGTCTAAGCTTTAGCTTCCTCATTGTTTAAATAAGGTAGATAATAATACCTCCCTCAGAGTATGAGAATTAAGTGAGGTAAATATATGGAATCGCACTGAACAGTTTGCAGCTATGCAAGTGGCATTGGTGGTAATTAGTGCTTCAACAGGGATACTGGCACTACTTACTCTTTATTCCATTTCTTGTAGTGTTCTCAGGAAACTAGTGATATTTTTTTTAATGGACACCTGAACTTTGAACATAGTAAAATTAAATCTATCTATTGATCAATCAATTGACTGATAAATACAAATATAGATATTAAAAATAAAAGAGATCATCTACTAATTGTAGCTCTTTGATCAAGTGGGTCAATGGTATATAAATTTTCAAGTTTGCCATTTTCTCTTGTTTCTCAATAAGCCTTGACTCAGTAGTTCAAGAAATGGTGCTACAAATAAAAGAAGATGTTTTGATCAAATTCAAGCAGGATGTTCTCTGACATGACAAGAGAGAAAGAGGAGCTATGGAAAAATCCAAATTTCAATTATTTTAAAATTTATCATGCTTTTAAATCCTTAAGAAATGTTTGGCTTTATAACTATTACCTTTAGATCTGTTCTAGAAGTTAGAATTGTTCCACCATTCACTGTGTAGACTTGGACAACTCACTTAGCTTGTTTGTTACTCAGTTTTCTCATCTGTCAATTGAGAGAGTTGGATAAGATGATTTCTTTCAGTTCTAAAATTAACACAATTCTATGATTCTGTTGCTGTGTCATTAAATAGAGATGGTTGACACAATTAAGCATTCAGACTATTCAATTGCAACTGAGCCCTCACTGCTACTCAATAATCCTTGTATGCACTCCTTAGTACGTTCTTTACAGAAATTCTCACAAAACCTCACTAGTCTCAAGTCCTCAACTTGCCTTTCCATCTACATTGGGCAAATGTGGATCGAAACTAATGAATTCTTCAGTAGACACAGACCAGCTACTAGCAACTGGTTTGTAAGAAGCAAGCAGCATGATGATGATACTTCTCAAGATAGTTTTGGTAGAGCCACCTCATGCACACTAATGATAAATGTCACCATTTGGAATGTGATGCCTTTTTTGTGTTTTGATTCATCTGTCATTTTTTTCACATGCATATCTTTGAAGGCCAAAAGTTGAAAATATACATAAATGCCACAAATCAAAAAAAAAAAAACAACTTTGATAGTGTACCCATTCTGTTAATTAAATTCTACCCCCTTATTTTGCTCTTCTAAGAAATTGCTAAATGACCTCAATTCTAAAATTAAATGGTTGGCCCTGACAGTAAGTCCATTTCACAGTAATAGTGAAATAGAGAGAATATGTTAAAATTAGAATAAGCTTAAAAAAGAATTATACACTCTGACCAAACTTTGATAGTGTACCCATTATGTTAATTAAATTCTACCCCCTTATTTTGCTCTTCTAAGAAATTGCTAAATGACCTAAATGCTAAAATTAAATGGTTGGCCCTGACAGTAAGTCCATTTCACAGTAATGGTGAAATAGAGAGAATATGTTAAAATTAGAATAAGCTTAAAAAAGAATTATACACTCTGACCAAGGTGGGAAAATTAGCTGAAATATCTGCCAAGGGAAAGTGGAAAGTTCTAAGATAACAGATGTCTCTGTGGGTTCCAAATTTGGAATTCTCTGTCACCTTTTAAATCTTCCTTCAGAAGTATCAAGCCTCACAATGCATGTGGTTTGGCATATGGGCTGTTATTTTGCATTTCTAGACTCTGAGTCTGCCTTTTCAATCAGTATCTAAGATACTTTGTTCAGTTCTAAGGTATCTTGGAATATATGGCTTTCAAGAAAAGGAAGCAAAGAAAAAAATGAATTATCTCTGCCTTCATTTCATTATAAAGATCCACCAGACAACGTAGATTTAAGGCCAAGGGGAGCATAACTGCTTTCTTCTGGCAATAATAGTTAAATTGAAGATGACTAAATGATGGGAGAAAAAAGAAGCATTAAAATCCAAATGAAAAATATCTCTAATATTTTTTTAAAAAGGTAAAAGAAGCAACTCTTTCAAAGCTGAGACATTAATTTTTGTTTAGATCTCATTTTTCTTCATCTTGAATTGCAGGAATATTCAGAATTGTTCACTAGATAGAATATGTTATTTTGGTGGCAAATTACTGATTTGTAAACACCACATAGCATCTTTGAACGTAAATAACGTACCAGTTTATCTGCATTTTCAATTGCTTTTAAATCAATTGTTAGAATGTACATAAAATCTAAATGGATAGTTTCATACCTCCCAACATGTCAATAATGTAAAATGTCTAAAAAATAAACTTTTCCTCTCTCTGTGAAGAAACTACAAAAAATAACACAAAAACTACTCAATCACACAAAATTGAGTTTAAAACTGCTTTTTAAAAACTTGCTAAAATACTATTTTTTAAAAAGTGACAAACATCTTTGAAAAACCGACTTCTATAATTAAAGTCAATTTTGGCAAAACCGTAATTCATATTAGGTAAACATTTGTGGGAAAGGTGGAGCAGTTAGGAGGGTGTTTAACAGTAGAAACGAGAGTATACATGCTCTACATCACAAGCTATCTCCCGGCAGAGGGTTATGATTCCAGAAATTAGAGGTGATAAATGACAGACTTTTTTCTCCTTTTTATTTTGTAACCAGACAGAACCAACCAAAGGGGGCGGGGGGCGGGAGATAAAGGCATATTTTGAAGCTGGAACCTTTTAGGTTTAAAGTAAAAAATAGCTGAGAAAATGCAGAAATGCTGAATCATATGTGACAAGCCATGGAATGGTAAGTTAGACCTAGTAACAAGAAAACCTGCCTTTCTCTATGAACTGATAATCAGGAGGTTTCCAAACTGGAAGGGCTAGAACCCAACGTGAGGCAAGATCCACGTTCTGAAGACTCCTACTGCTGAGTCACATGGACTGAGGGAGATGTCATGAAGTCACAGCCTGGGAAACTGGCAAAAGTTAATAGCACAGCAGCCCTTCCCCTCTATCTTTGCCAAGGAATCATGATGTTGGTGTTGCAGGGGGTAGGGGGTAATGCTTAGTGTGTCTAGTCCAATCACAGCCATCTTATTCTCCTTTTCTGGTTCATGATTTTTGCCAATATTCCTAGCAGCCATGGGAGTGAGGGACAATGTGACCCCATTATTACCAATGAGTCATGAAGGGAAGCCTAATAGCGATCTTCCTAGTGTGTCTAGTCCAATCACAGCCATCTTATTCTCCTTTTCTGGTTCTTGATTTTTGCCAATATTCCTAGCAGCCATGGGAGCGAGGGACAATGTGACCCCATTATTACCAATGAGTCATGAAGGGAAGCCTAATAGCGATCTTCTGGGAGAAATTTGTCTTCCTGACACATAAGAAGACCCTTTCCTCCAGCCCATTCTCTGAATCAAAGACGGTGGCATAATGCTTCCTCAGCAGCTGTCTTGTAGCTTAAGGATCAAAACACCAATTAGCTGAAGATGACAGAACAGAAATATAGGAAAGTCCCGGTTCCTTGATACGAACTTTGGGCTTCTGCAGCAAATCTAGAAACTGCCTACTACCAAACTTCTCACTCTGTGAGCAAATTAGAGGCCTTTATTTTTGAAATCTCCATTAGTTGAAAATTGCTTTATTTTCAATTTTCATGTAGCAGCAAATTGGTTATTTGCTGCTACCTGAGCCCTAACCAGTCAGAGACTTTGATGGTGAAAGTAAGAGGACCCCTTCTTCCCATGATTTATGGAGAGTTAGTCTCCTTTGCAATGGCTGCTGTGGAGCAGAGAGCAGAGATCAAGAGATAAAATTCTGCTGATGAGTAGAGGGGAGGGAGTCTATGTTCGGGGATACAGCTCTGTTATTTCTACCTCTGGTAATGAAGTTTCCCACAGTCAAATGTGAGAGGACACATGTTCTTCACTGACCGAAGCAATACCAGAGATGCAAAACCCACTGGTAAAACAGTCAACCTACTCTTCAGTCAGTCCTGTGTCTTGCCTGTGATGTTTTGTTTCATTTGGCATTTATATCAATAAGTATATTAGAAACAGACATTTTGTTTCTAAGAGACATCAGGGAATTCAGTGTTGCCTAGAAATTTCCCAAATGATAGTTCATATATACTGAACCTCACATATGTTTTACGGTTTCATTTAAACGTGTTCATGCACACGCACACACACAGATTATATTTAAAGATAGGAATTAAATTTTAAATTCCTCTCAGATTCTAAATTTCTCAAACTCTGTGAGAGTATACAGTGCAACACATTTACTAGAGAACTCATATCAATTGACATAAAGGAAACTTTAAAAATTCAATAAATAAATATTCATTTTATACTGCAGATACATTGTATTATCTAGGTCTTATATGACTTTTTGCTTCTATATGCGGCATAATTTTTGTGTTTCCTTAAATATCTGAAGAAGCAAAGAAAAGGGTGATGTTCATAAAAATGTAAATGTAATAAAAATGTAATTCTCTACTTAACTTGAAACTTTGTTTTGTCATCAGTCCCTCTATTCCTAGCTTTGCTTGAGCTATTGATTTGATACATTTTCTCAGCTCTTCCTGTCTCTGCAAAGTCTACATCAATGCCCAACTCTGGTCTTTATTCTTTGCCTTTATTATAAGTACAGAAAAATAGGCTGGAGCATCTTTTTTTAGAGCAGGGGAGAAAAAAAGGTTTTCACACTTGCATAACTCATGCAGTTGAAATGGCCTAAAATCAACAGTCCCCAGAAAAAGCATCTTTGAAAAGACATGGAGCCTGAAAATCAGTAACTGCAAAGAAGTATCTTGAAAAGAATAGTAAGGAAAAGCTTCTGTGAAACTGTATTGGAGAGATAACAGTATCTAGAATGAGAAGACATTAATTTTGGGAACTTTCTTATAGTCTTGAAAATTCTATGTCTGTGTATTTTGGTTTTGGTTTCGTTTTTTAAATCCCTAAAATTTTCCTGGGATTACAGATGTCTGAAGCCCCCAAATTGGCTATGCAACTCTTGGTGGCAAAATTAGATTTTTGGAATAGCTTGCTCACTGAATAAAATATTAGGATAATTACACAGTTTGCAAAAGAAATGAGCAAGGATTGAGTACGTCCAGGTCCCCCCAAAACGGTAAAGGAAAGGTCTGGAGAGAGAAGCAAAATGAATAACTAAAGAAGAGGCCAATTCACTGGGTTTGGAGAAGCAGGGAGAATAAAAGGATAGGCAGTAGGAAGGGCCAAGGGAAAGGGGATGATTTGGGGAAACTCAATAAGAAATTCCAGAGAGGGTATTCTCTCCCAGAAAAAAAGTCCTGAAGAGGTTAGAACTTAGTCCTGTCTCTGTTTCTGTGTCTCTGTGTGTGTCTGTCTCTGTCTCTCACACACACATGCGCACACACATAAATGAGGGCACAGAGGGAGCCTATCCTACAATCCCTGTAGGATCTGGCCTAGAACAAGGAAGGCCTTTCAGTGTCTGTGTGTGGGTAGATAAGGGGAGCCGAGATACGTGCAAGTGAACGTTCCCAGGAAAGCATGATTAGGCTCATGGTTTCCCCTGGGATAAGGCCGGAGGCATGTCACTGAATGTTGGCAGTTATCTTCTTTACATTCTCACACAACCCTCTCAAGACGTGGGAATTTCATTTTCCTGTTCTCTCTTTTTCCCATCTGGCAAATAGCGGGTGCCTGCGTTCACTTCCTGCTGCCCCTCTCATGCTGGGGCTGAGCTGGGTTTTGCTGCTCTTTCCTTCGACACAGGCCAGGAAGGCATATCCTCACCTCGTCCTCCTTCCCTCTGCTGGTAGTTATAGATGACACAAAGCACCTCTTTCTCTTCTTTGTTGAAAACAACTTCATTGCCTGAATTTGCCCAAGTTCACATGATGTCAATGAAACATCAGACAAAACTCTGAGCTCTCACTACCCAGGCTCTGGTACAATTTGGGCGTGCTCAGATATGAATACAAACCAGATGATATTCGATCATTTGAGCCAATTGAGACTATTCTTGGTTTGGGGGCTTTAGGGATTGTGGAGTTGCCACTGGCTCTGTCTCAGATGCATCAACGAGGGCCCTTGGTTGAAACAAATTCTACCTAACTTAAACATAAGGAGATGTATTGGAAGGACATTGCAAGGAAGATCTATGGGAGTAGGATAACCGTATTCACAGAATTAACAAATGGTCAGAAGTATGGGCTCCGTTCCGGACAGGAAAGAGAGTTTGGAGGACTGAGAAAGAGAAACTAGCAGTGGCCTCACACTGGAGAAATTCATGTCATTGTACCACTGCTGCAATAAGTGGTGCAATAAGATTATTTCTATGTTTGGTTCAATTACTCAAGAATCAAAAGACCAGTAAAGACCTTCCAACTGGCTGGACAGAGGCCACATGCCTTCTCTGTGGAAGCCTCTTACCCTGTGGATTTTCCTGCTCTAGAAACCTACACACACAGTAGAGAGATAATTCCGTGAAACAAAATTATAATGGTGTTTAGAGCTATAAAGGAATACTAGGCGGCCAAAAATTATATAGGTACCCTACAGAGAGGTTCCTGTTTCATATGATTGCACAGTGTGACACATGGTAGGTGCTTAATAAACTCTTGTTGAATGTTGAATAAGTGGAATACCCCAGCCTCCCAGAGGGCCTGATGAGAGGTGATCCTGAACCAGATAATTCCAGTGACTATTAATTTTCTGGATCAATCCTGCCTTGAGCCTCAGTCTGGGGCTATCCCAAACCAATCCCTGATGGCAGGAAGGTAGGACGTGGATTAAAGCGAAAATTGAAAGAGATAGGGATCAAGGCCATACGTCAATCTCTCTCTCTCTCTCTCTCTCTCTCAACCGTATGTCATATTCTACTTTTATTACATGTCTTTATCAGCTATCCCAAACCAATCCCTGATGGCAGGAAGGTGTGAGGTAGGACGTGGATTAAAGCGAAAATTGAAAGAGATAGGGATCAAGGCCACACGTCAATCTCTCTCTCTCTCTCTCTCTCAACCGTATGTCATATTCTACTTTTATTACATGTCTTTATCGGAGAAAAGACTGTTAGCATTATTTACTGTGGACTGTTGCAATATCACAGGTATTAAAAAAGCTCATAGCACAATTAGCACTGAAGAGTTGAAAAGAATTCTCAAAACATCCATTTTGGGGATTCAATTCATTTGAATAGTACAGTGAATTTTCTCTAGTGCTCTTCAGAAAAATAATTTTCTTTTCTTTTTGTTCATTAGAACAAAGAGTTATCATTGGGAAAATGAAGATGCTTTACAGCAAGCTCTTGCAAATCTAGTACTGAAGGAAAATTATATTTCCTTCATCACTTCTATGGCATCCTTCTATTATTCAGTGGATGCTCAAATATTTTTTTAATTATATCCTTTTATGTAAGAATAGTTTTAAATAATGAAAAGCTTACTAGTTGTGTGGCTATCCTTGGCCAAGAAGTAAAAGAGATCTTTTTGTTTTCTTATGGAAACTGATTATAACCATTAATAAGTATTATTTTCACACTGCCCTTTCCTACCACTATTTCTATCAATGTTGAAACAAATGGTTGAAAGAAATTTTGTCAACAAGAGTCAATTACTAGACATCTTTGATTCCTAAACAATGCTATAATCGCCATTAATAATGGATGAAGAAAAGTGAGAAATGTAATTATGATTATTGCATTTTAGTTATTTTTACAGTAATAAATGTTAATTCTAACATAATTTGGAGAATTATTCTGACCTTAGATCTGATTGAAATTGACCCATGTATGCTATAATCAACTGATGAAAATGAAGAATATGAATTGGCAACTGAATCTAAATTTTTTACAACTGTAGAAAATACAATGTCACCCTAGGGATATGTGTATCTTCTGTCTCCTTCTGAACTAAACTCATCTGTTCACTCAGCTCTTACAGTCCTTGTTTCAGTTCAACTCAACCAGATGTACTGAGTGAAAGTTTGGAGCACAGTGCTATGTTAAGCAGAACAAGGCATACAAAGAACAGTACAACAAACACCCTGCCCTATAAGAACTTATGTTCTGATAGGGTGGGAGAGGCAGGTACAGTGCTACAAAGAAAAGATTAAGTGTCAAAGTGAGGTACAAAGTTCTGACTTGAAATGCAAAAAGGGCAATATGTTTTCAAAATTGGCCAGTCTGCCATAACATACATAAACCCCGCCATTAGCCAGTTTGCTGGGAAATACCTGTACTGAGAAGCAATTCAGTCATTGTCCTGGGAAAACTCTGGTTTCATATTTCTGTAAAGCTGAAGGAAATAATGCTTACAATCTCTGTTTTACAGGCTTATTCTGTGGACAGATTATATAATATTTCTTTTTTTTTTTTTTTGTCTTTTTTTTTTGTCTTTTTTCCGTGTCCGGCAATGGATCGCAACCCTCAGTGTTGCCCCCGTACCGGACCGGGGACTGGCAACGGGATTGCAACCCTCGGTGTTGCTCCTGCGCCTCGCTCAGCCAGTGAGCGGGAACCAGTCTGTATGTGGGATCCGAACCCTCGGGCGTGAGCGCCGCCGCACTTCCCAAGCGGCGCACTATCCAGTGCGCCACCGGGCCGGCCCAGATTATATAATATTTCTAAAGGCTCAGTTTTCAGGAGTCGACACTGTAAAAATGAAATGAACTCTTTTGGGCACTTGAAAATGTGAGTGTTTGCACACATTTATTTATATAAAAAATCATCATAGAATTGAGAATACCACTTATATTCCCTGTAAATGCCTTAATGAAGATTGTAACTTTAAATTTTACAAAAGTTCTCTCTCAGGTAAAGAATCAAAATGGGCAGAACTGGTGGCCTAAATGAAGACAGACCCATACTCTGAGTGACCTCTGGTCTCCAGATGCAGAAAAGGAAGATTAGTTTGAGGAATCACTAAATGTCTTAGAAATGAAGACTGTTACACCCTAGTATATAAATGTTGATTGAAAGAGTTGGTATTGAGTTGATGCCAGAGTTCAAGCATTAAATAAAAGTTGCTATATAAAAGTTGATTGAGAGAACTAGGAAGGAAAAAGATCAAAGGAAAAAATTAAAGGGGTTATGAGGAGAGCAGGGTAGTGTAGGGGGCATGATAGCTATGTTCAAATGCATAAAGGGCAGTTATGATCCTAGAAGGCAGAACTTAAAGAAAAGGATAGCTAGAGATAAAAAGATATAATTTTGATTGACTTGAAGGAAAAACTTCCAACCATTAGAAGTTTAGAAAATTAGAGTGGGCTATCTTAGATGGGCTATCATCATCATCATCATCATCATCTCCTCATCATCTCATCATCATCAACCACTTGCTGAATTCCTCACCATGTGCCAGGCTCCATACTAAGTGCTTTACATGCACTAGTTCATGTAAGCTTCACCACAACCTTATGTGGTATATTATTATGTTCATTTTAGAGGGATTTAGAGGGGCATGGAAAAATATGAATAATTTTCCCAAGGTCACACAAGTGGTAAATAGCCGAGCAGGGATTTAAATTCAATTCTGACTCTCAAGTCTATCATATCACACTTTCTTTCACAGGGGATGCTGTGTAAAAGATTTAAACAGTTGTTTATTTTTCCAAGGGACCTATAAAATCAGTGATCATTTATTGTTGTTGTTTATCTTTTCTTTTTAAAGAATTTTTTATTTATTTATATTTACTGTAACATAGTTGTACATATCTGTGGGGTACAGACTTGAATATCATTATCTGTGTGCAATATGTGATGCTCAAATTAGGATAATTAGTATATTCACCATTATACAATGTAATCATTTTTTGTGACCCTTTACCAATTTCTCCCTTACCCACCTCTCCTTTCCCAAGTCTATCATATCACACTTTCTTTCACAGGGGATGCTGTGTAAAAGATTTAATCAGTTGTTTATTTTTCCAAGGGACCTATAGAATCAGTGATCATTTATTGTTGTTGTTTATCTTTTCTTTTTAAAGAATTTTTTATTTATTTATATTTACTGTAACATAGTTGTACATATCTGTGGGGTACAGACTTGAATATAATTATCTGTGTGCAATATGTGATGCTCAAATTAGGATAATTAGTATATTCAACATTATACAATGTAATCATTTTTTGTGACCCTTTACCAATTTCTCCCTTACCCACCTCTCCTTTCCCCATCTCTGGTAACCTCAGTTCTGTACTCTCCTTTTCAAAATTCAACGTATTATTGTGATTGTTGTATCTTTCTTTCTTTTTTTTATTTATTTGTTTATTTTTTAGCTCCCACTTATGAGTGAGGACTTGCAATATTTCTCTTTCTGTACCTGGCTTATTTCACTTAACATAATTTTCTTTAAGTTCATCCATGTTGCTGTGAATGGCAGTATTTTATTATTTTTTATGGCACAGTAGTATTCCATTGGTTATATATACCAGATTTTCCTTATCCAGTCGTCCAATGATGGACATTTAGGTTGGTTCCAACTCTTGGCTATTGTAAATATTGCTGTGATAAACATGGGGGTGCAGGTATCCCTTCAACATGATGATTTCCATTCCTTTGGGTATATATTGAGCAGTGAAATTGCTGGATTGTATTGTAGTTCTATGGGTAGTTGTCTGAGGAACCTCTATACTGTTTTCTATAATGGCTATATAAATTTACAGTCCCACCAACAGTGTAGGAGGGTTCCCCTTTCTCCACACCCTCACAAGCATTTGTTATTCTCCATCTTTTTGAGAGTAGCCTGTCTAATTGGGGTGAGATGATATCTCAGTGTGATTTTGATTTGCATTTCCATGATGCTGAGTGATGTTGAGCATTTTTTCATGTGTCTGTTCACCATTTGTACATCTTCCTCTGAGAAATGCCTATTCAGCTTCTTTGCCCATTTTTTATCAGATTATTTGTTTTTTTAATGTTGTTTGAGTTCCTTATATATGCTGGATATTAATCCTTTGTCAGAGGCATAGTTCAAAAATAGTTTCTCTCACTCTGTAGGTTGTCTTTTCAGTCTGTCAATTGTTTCTTACACTGTGTAGAAGATTTTTAATTTGATATAATCCCATTTGTTTATTTTGTTTTTTGTTGCCTATGCTTAGGGGTCATATTCATAAAGTCTTTGCCCAGTCCTACTTCCTGAAGTGTTTCCCCCATGTTTTCTTTTAGGCGTTTTATAATTTCAGGTCTTATATTTAAGTATTTAATCCATGTTGAGTTGATTTTGACATATGGCAAGAGGTACAGGTCTAGTTTCATTCTTCTACACATGAATGTCCAGTTTTCCCAGCATCATTTATTGAAGAGGAAATCTTTTCCTCAATGTATATTCTTGGTGCCTTTGTCAAATATCAGTTGACTGTAAGTTTGTGGGTTGATTTCTAGGTTCTTTATTCTGTTCCATTGGTCCAGGAGTCTGTTTTTACACCAGTACCATGTGTTTTGGCTACTATAGCCTTGCAGTATTACTTGAAATCAGATAATGTTATGTCTCTGGCTTTATTTTCTTTGCTCAGGGTTGCTTTAGCTATTCAGGGTCTTTTGCTATTCCATATGAATGTTAGGATTGTTTTTATCTATTTTTGTGAAAACTGTCATTGGTATTTTGATGGGGATTGCATTGAATCTATAGATCACTTTGGGTTATGAACATTTTCACAATGTTAATTCTTCCAATTGAAGAGCATGGAATGTCTTTCCATCTTTTTGTGTCCTCTTTAATTTCTTCCAACAATGATTTGTAGTTCTCATTGTAGCGAACTTTCACCTCCTTGGTTAAATTGATTCCTAGGTATTTTTTTTTTGGGGGGGCTATTGTAAATGGGCTAGCTTTCTTGATTCCTTTTTCTGCTAGTTCGTTGTTAGAGTATAAAAATGTTACTGATTGTTTTTCATGTTGATTTTGTATCCTGCCAACTTACTAAAATTGTTTATCAACTCTAAGATCTTTTCTGTCATATCTTTAGGCTTTTCTATGTATAGGATCATGTCATCTCCAAACAGGGACAATTTGACTTCATCTTTTCTAGTCTGTATGCCCTTTGTTTCTTTCTCTTGACTGATTACTCTGGCTAGTACTTCCAATACTATGTTAAATAGGAATAGTGAGAGTAGGCATCCTTGTCTTGTTCCTCTTCTTAATGGAAAGGCTTTCAACTTTTCTTCATTCAGGATGATATTGGCAGTGGGTTTGTTGTATGTGGCTTTAATTGTGTTGAGATACTTTCATTCTATAGCTAATTTTCTTTATCATGAAGGGAAAGTAAAGACACATCATACCAAAGCCTGTGGGACACTGTAAAAACAGTACTAAGAAGGAAGTTTATTGCTATAAATACTTAATCCAAAGAATAGAAAGATTTCAAATAAACAACCTAATGCTACACCTCAAAGAACTAGAAGAACAAGAACAATCCAATCCCCAAATTAGTAGACAGAAAGAAATGATCAGGATCAGAGCAGAACTAAATGAAATAAAAACCCTCAAAATGATGCAAAAGATCAATGAAACAAAAAGTTGGTTTTTCAAGAAAAAAACAAAAATAGACAGAACATTAGCTAAGTTAACTAAAAAAGGAATAGAGAAGTCCCACAAACAAAAATCAGAAATGAAAAAGGAGACATTACAGCCAATACCACAGAAATACAAAGAATCACTAGAGAGTACTACAAACAACTATACACCAATAAATTTGAAAACCTGGAGGAAGTAGATAAATTTCTGGACACACACGAACTGCCAAAACTGAACCAAGAAGAAATAGAAAACCTAAACAGACAAATAACAAGCAATGAGGTTGAAGCAATAATCACCAGTCTCCCAAAAAAGAAAAACCCAGAATTGGATGGCTTTATTGCTGAATTCTACCAAACTTTTAAAAAGGAATTAATCCCAATTCTCTTCAAACTATTCCAAAAAATTGAAACAAAAGCCATTCTCCCAAATTCATTCTATGAGTCCAGCACCACCCCTGATACCAAAAAAAGACAAAGATACAACAAAATAAGAAAGCTACAGGCCAGTATTTTTGATGAACATAGATGTAAAAATCCTCAACAAAATATTAGTAATCAGAATTCAGCAACACATCAAAAAAATTATACACCATCATCAAGTAGGATTCATTCCTGGGATGTAAGGATGGTTTAACATATGCAAGTCAATAAATGTTATACACCACATCAACAAAATCAAGGACAAAAACCATATGATTATCTCAATAGACACATAAAAAGAATTTGACAAAATTCAACATCCCTTCATGTTGTTTATCTTTTCAATTTTGGAGATTCTATAACTCTACAATATGAGGCACAGGTCAATTAAATGATGTATGAAAGCTACCAAGCTAGTTACAAACAGAACTGTGTCTAAAACCTTCATGGATTGCAACCAGTCCAGTGCTCTTTTCACAATATCATTCTGCCTTCCAAGAATAAATCTAGGTGTAGGGAAAAGAAAATAGTAAACTATAACATGGAAAAGTCTCTCTAACTAATGCTGAGAACAAGCAAAACTAGCAGAAAGGGCATTTGCTCCTCAAACAGTATAAAATGGTAAAAAAAAAAAAAAAAAAAAAAAAAAAGGCCAAGAGCTTTGTGTTTCACAAGTACGTGAGAAGAGTTGAGATGTTTTAAGTGAAAGACATATATTCCAGCTCCAAAACACACTCACTTCATCCTTGAACAATAAGAAAGCTTACTGTGGTAAGGGGTAACACAATAATTCTTCTCCAAACTTCTTAAACTGTGAATTACATTTTCTGGCTTATGCCCAGCATTTCTTATTTCTTTCCATATTCTTTTTGAAGTTAAATTTTTTTCCATTGTTTTTACCATAACCCTTTTGGTAAATTGGAAAATGTTATTGGCCTATGCTCATTTTATAAATGAGGAAACTGAGGCCCTTAAAAGTGACTCAGAGTCATATGGCTAGCGCATGGCATTTTCCCTATACTAGTCACATGGCTATTGCATGCAGTTGTGCTCTTTCTGTGATATCACATTGACTTTCTTCTCTAGATCACAGGACATGATAACAAAGAGGACTTCAAAAATACTTGGATACATAGCCATGTGTATGCCTTACATTACATTTCCTTTATGTACTACTTAATTTTTCAAAAGAGATAATCTGACTTAGAGTATTATAAATATCACCTCTACTTAATACATCCAAGTACCAATTTTATGCCTCAAATTTATATCTACTTAATGTGGCTAAATGATAAAAATAAAAGGACATATCTGAAGAGATTATATATGTAGTTTAATTTATATGTTCATTTGGAGAAAGAAAAGATTGTTAGAAAAAGCACTGAGATTACATTCATAAGAAAACAGAAATAGAGATATTAATATAGTAATTTTAAAGTAATTTAAAAGCATATCCCAGTGGAACATTATTTTTAAGTTGGTGTTTTGTTTTGTTTATATATATCCATATTTTATACACTAATGATTAAAAGTAAAGAAAGTTATTTTCTCAAACACAATGAAATCGAGATCATGGATACCAGTTAGCTCTGTAGTGCTTAGGGCCAGAGGAAATAAACAGATTTAGTGATGATAACAGGAAAGCTAATATTGGAGGTCGGAAAGGCTATCATCATCTTTGAACTGAGTTCAAGGAATCCAGACTCCCTAAGAAAGCAGAGTAGTAATGAAAGGAAAAA
This sequence comes from Galeopterus variegatus, assembly GCF_000696425.1. Taxonomy (NCBI): domain Eukaryota; kingdom Metazoa; phylum Chordata; class Mammalia; order Dermoptera; family Cynocephalidae; genus Galeopterus; species Galeopterus variegatus. Next base: position 274,173 of record NW_007728876.1, on the reverse strand, counting down.
AACCTGGCTTACATCAACTGTAGACGGCAGTTTAAAAGCCTCTCTTTTCAATCTCTTCATTGTTTGAGCACAGTAGGAACTCTACAAGGACAATCTCTTCACCCACTTTGAATTGCTAAAGCAAGCAAGCATGAAAAGAAGGGAGCATCTTTGGGCTATTTTTTTTATAAACAGAAAATATACTTCTTGGTCATAAAAACTAGAGACCATGAAGACTAGCACTCAGAGCAAAACTGTGGGGGGAAAAATCTGCTTCTATGCAAAAAAAAAAAAAAAAAAAAAGCTATTAAACAATTTAAGAACAAAACACTACACCGAATTAAAAAATGTGAGTAACAGATTGCTCAGGGTTAAAGGCTAACTCTAATATGTTGGACACTTGCTTGTAGGAAAGTGATGGAATATAATAGACAACCTTGGGACATTTTAACCAATAATGTAAAGACTGGGTTACCAAGGTAACAGCACAATACAAGCTCTAGCAAGCTGGATTAAATCAGTAGCGAAGAGGTAATTTAAAATGAAATATTGCCAAGGAAAGATCCCCTTCAACATCATCATAATTGTATATATGGAGCCTTCTCCCCTTTAAAATAAAACACTCCAAGAAGAAAATTTATAAAATCTAACAAAGAACATATGTACGTTCTGGAATNTGGGTTTGTTGTATGTGGCTTTAATTGTGTTGAGATACTTTCATTCTATAGCTAATTTTCTGAGAGTCTTTATCATGAAGGGAAAGTAAAGACACATCATACCAAAGACTGTGGGACACTGTAAAAACAGTACTAAGAAGGAAGTTTATTGCTATAAATACTTAATCCAAAGAATAGAAAGATTTCAAATAAACAACCTAATGCTACACCTCAAAGAACTAGAAGAACAAGAACAATCCAATCCCCAAATTAGTAGACAGAAAGAAATGATCAGGATCAGAGCAGAACTAAATGAAATAAAAACCCTCAAAATGATGCAAAAGATCAATGAAACAAAAAGTTGGTTTTTCAAGAAAAAAACCAAAATAGACAGAACATTAGCTAAGTTAACTAAAAAAGGAATAGAGAAGTCCCACAAACAAAAATCAGAAATGAAAAAGGAGACATTACAGCCAATACCACAGAAATACAAAGAATCACTAGAGAGTACTACAAACAACTATACACCAATAAATTTGAAAACCTGGAGGAAGTAGATAAATTTCTGGACACACACGAACTGCCAAAACTGAACCAAGAAGAAATAGAAAACCTAAACAGACAAATAACAAGCAATGAGGTTGAAGCAATAATCACCAGTCTCCCAAAAAAGAAAAACCCAGAATTGGATGGCTTTATTGCTGAATTCTACCAAACTTTTAAAAAGGAATTAATCCCAATTCTCTTCAAACTATTCCAAAAAATTGAAACAAAAGCCATTCTCCCAAATTCATTCTATGAGTCCAGCACCACCCCTGATACCAAAAAAAGACAAAGATACAACAAAATAAGAAAGCTACAGGCCAGTATTTTTGATGAACATAGATGTAAAAATCCTCAACAAAATATTAGTAATCAGAATTCAGCAACACATCAAAAAAATTATACACCATCATCAAGTAGGATTCATTCCTGGGATGTAAGGATGGTTTAACATATGCAAGTCAATAAATGTTATACACCACATCAACAAAATCAAGGACAAAAACCATATGATTATCTCAATAGACACATAAAAAGAATTTGACAAAATTCAACATCCCTTCATGTTGTTTATCTTTTCAATTTTGGAGATTCTATAACTCTACAATATGAGGCACAGGTCAATTAAATGATGTATGAAAGCTACCAAGCTAGTTACAAACAGAACTGTGTCTAAAACCTTCATGGATTGCAACCAGTCCAGTGCTCTTTTCACAATATCATTCTGCCTTCCAAGAATAAATCTAGGTGTAGGGAAAAGAAAATAGTAAACTATAACATGGAAAAGTCTCTCTAACTAATGCTGAGAACAAGCAAAACTAGCAGAAAGGGCATTTGCTCCTCAAACAGTATAAAATGGTAAAAAAAAAAAAAAAAAAAAAAAAAAAGGCCAAGAGCTTTGTGTTTCACAAGTACGTGAGAAGAGTTGAGATGTTTTAAGTGAAAGACATATATTCCAGCTCCAAAACACACTCACTTCATCCTTGAACAATAAGAAAGCTTACTGTGGTAAGGGGTAACACAATAATTCTTCTCCAAACTTCTTAAACTGTGAATTACATTTTCTGGCTTATGCCCAGCATTTCTTATTTCTTTCCATATTCTTTTTGAAGTTAAATTTTTTTCCATTGTTTTTACCATAACCCTTTTGGTAAATTGGAAAATGTTATTGGCCTATGCTCATTTTATAAATGAGGAAACTGAGGCCCTTAAAAGTGACTCAGAGTCATATGGCTGGTGCATGGCATTTTCCCTACACTAGTCTCATGGCTGGTGCATGCAGTTGTGCTGACTAACAGAACAATGCTCTTTCTGTGATATCACATTGACTTTCTTCTCTAGATCACAGGACATGATAACAAAGAGGACTTCAAAAATACTTGGATACATAGCCATGTGTATGCCTTACATTACATTTCCTTTATGTACTACTTAATTTTTCAAAAGAGATAATCTGACTTAGAGTATTATAAATATCACCTCTACTTAATACATCCAAGTACCAATTTTATGCCTCAAATTTATATCTACTTAATGTAGCTAAATGATAAAAAATAAAAGGACATATCTGAAGAGATTATATATGTAGTTTAATTTATATGTTCATTTGG
>NW_007728876.1:264491-270070 GCF_000696425.1 Galeopterus variegatus | reverse complement strand
AAAAAAAAAAAAGCTATTAAACAATTTAAGAACAAAACACTACACCGAATTAAAAAATGTGGGTAACAGATTGCTCAGGGTTAAAGGCTAACTCTAATATGTTGGACACTTGCTTGTAGGAAAGTGATGGAATATAGTAGACAACCTTGGGACATTTTAACCAATGATATAAAGACTGGGTTACCAAGGTAACAGCACAATACAAGCTCTAGCAAGCTGGATTAAATCAGTAGCGAAGAGGTAATTTAAAATGAAATATTGCCAAGGAAAGATCCCATTCAACATCATCATAATTGTATATATGGAGCCTTCTCCCCTTTAAAATAAAACACTCCAAGAAGAAAATTTATAAAATCTAACAAAGAACATATGTACGTTCTGGAATCATACACTGGGCTAAGAGACAAGAAGTTGTTAAAAGTGTACACATTATACCTATTTTAAAGATGAGAAAATGAAGTCTTTTTGGAGTTAACTTTCCCAAGGTTATACAACAAACAAGTGGTAGAAATCATTTGGCCCAGCTTTCTGGTCCAGTGTCCATACCCTTCCCTTCAAGATCACTCTACCTAGATTTGGGGCTGAAACATGCCTGAGGCTAATTGGGAATAGAAACATCCCCTATTGGTTACAATGGCTGCAGCTCAGTCCCAACAATTCTTTTTCTAAGGCTTCTTTGCTGGTGCTCGTGTGTTGTGATACCCATGGCTGGGTGGCTCAAAGAATGATCTGGGATTTAGAGACAGACTTGGAAGTCATCTGCCTATAAATGGTGGGGTAAGCCATAGTTTTGTATATACTAGAGATATTTGCTGGTGCTCGTGTGTTGTGATACCCATGGCTGGGTGGCTCAAAGAATGATCTGGGATTCAGAGACAGACTTGGAAGTCATCTGCCTATAAATGGTGGGGTAAGCCATAGTTTTGTATATACTAGAGATCATAAAAATGTGAGAACACCAAAGAACTAATACAATCTACTAAATATAGATTGTTACTTTCAAAGAGGGAGAAAGCCCAAGAGAAGAAAAGACAACAATTTAGTTTCCAAGAATAAAAACAGGAAAGAAAGATCTGAACTGTAGGAGAAAAACTTCCTAGAAGTCCAAAGAGGAGATAATTTCAAGGAAGAGGGAGTAGTCAACTCTGTAAAATATTACAGAAAGGTCAGGTATGGTTGTACAATATTTATAGGATAAAGTCCAAGTTCAGAAACAATTCTAAACCTCACATTAAAACCTTCAGATTATAAGACTGTACCCTAATAAATCCTGAGGTAGAAGAAAGCCCATGGAAAGACTTTTTCATCTTAATGTTTATAAAGAAACTACCATACCCCTGAGTCAGGCCACAATTCCTGTGGATAGAAAATGAGATCACGTAGGTCTCTTCAGCTCTCCATACATCATACAATGCAAGAATTCCAACCTTTCTCAAACCTCCTTTCCTCAATTGGTTTATGAAGCCCCTAAAGGGTGTCTCACCTGAGCTTTCCAAAGCCATTTTTTCATGTGGCAAGTCATTTTTCTCCCCACTAGTTTCACAGTTCTAGAGTGATATTTGATGATAATATGCCAAGTACTTCACATGCCTTATTTTTCATCCTCAGAACAACTGGGGCTCAGGGGAGTAAAGGAAGTTGCCCAAAGCTATACATAAGAAAGGAGCAGAAGGATTCCAAACCAGGTCTGTCTGGCACCCCAGCCTGAGCTTTTCACCACTGCGCCATACTCAGAAGCCTCTGTAAAGGCACAACACTGCCAACTCTGCTCCCAGTGAGGGGATGGTGCAGCTGCTACAAGCACTGTGTGCATGGTTTCCCTGACAGAAGAAACTATAGTGTTCTTCTTCCATGTCTAGATGTAGGCTAGCAAGCAAGCATCCACTGTAAAAGCTTGCTTCATTCATGAGTCATAACTGTAAATGGCACTCCCATGCCCCATGAATGGCATTAACACAGGCACAGTTCTTCTCAAACACTCCCCCATCATTTTATGAAACAGATCCCTGGTGAGCCAACCTCAAGGGGCCCATGAACTTGTCTAGGCATGTCTGAGTTTAAAAGAGAACACTGCTTAGACCCAAACTAAAATTCCTGACACATAAATCTGTTTGAAATCTAATTTGATGATTTTTAAATGCCGAGTTGCAAAGACACCTGAGCTTTAAGAAAGACAAGGTTGTAAGAAACAAGTGTAAGATGAAACAGGAAGACTAGGGGCCACCACAGAGAGCACACATCCTAAGCTTTGGACAGTCAGGTTGGGAAAAATTGAGAGGAATCTTTCTTTTACAGAGAGAGGTTTGATAGCATTAAATACTCAAAGGACATTCTCCACAGGGATTTGTTTAAAGGGCCAATTTCAGGTGATCTATAAGTTAAAGGGAAAGATAAGCAAAGCTTCATCAACCCAAAACCACAGCTAATTAGAATTTACAGCTTACATTATGAAGATTACTTTGTTTTCTCTGGTAAGGAGAATTAGGTAACTGGCCTAGTCTCATTTTCACTTTAGTTTCCCAAAAGTTTGGTGCCAAATTTGATGTTTAATTATAGCAACAATGATTAATAATTTGGGTCTTTACAACCTACATATTCTTTCTTTTTTCTTTTCCCCCTTCTAAAAAAATGTATTTTTACCCTCTTCCTAAATTTGTATTTGTATTTATATTTAATTATGTGTAAATTTGGGGAATAAATTCTCAATGTAGAAAAATACTGGTGGCTGAAAGATAGATGGTGATAGATAGATGACAGATCATTGACAGATGGATATAAAATGGAAAGAAACTTGTTAGGCTTTGATGACTCATTAAACATGGGAGATAAAAAAATGGAAAGTACCAAAGATAACTCCAAAATTTTCTAATTCTGATGGCTGGATCAAGATTGAAAATGCATCCTGAAAAACAGGGAAAAATAATGAGTTTAGTTTGTACATGTTGAGTTTGAAGGGCCTGGAACCATCCAGTAGGTAGCAAAATATATGATTCTAAAGCTTGGAGAAAAGTTCTGAGCTGGAGATATAGATTTTATTTTCAATGGCAGTATAAAGTAGTTTAACAAGAGAACGAAGCAATTACCTAGGGAAAATGTCCCCTCATCCTGGACTTAGCCATGATAAGAGTAGAAACAATTCAAGGATACAATTCTCATATACACAGTGCTGAAGAGGAAAACAATATAGGTAGGGAAAATGTCCCCTCATCCTGGACTTAGCCATGATAAGAGTAGAAACAATTCAAGGATAGAATTCTCATATACACAGTGCTGAAGAGGAAAACAATATAGAAAATAGGCAAAAAGTTCTGAGTGGAATTCAGGAGAGCACAAAGTTTAGAAAACAAAGGGACCAAAGTGCCAAATGAAGCAAAGAGGTCCAATAAGAAAATATGAAAAACACAGGCCGGCCCGGTGGCGCACTGCTATAGTGCGCCGCTTGGGAAGCGCGGCGGCACTCCCGCTGAGGGTTCGGATCCCACATACAGACCGGTTCCCGCTCACTGGCTGAGCGAGGCGCAGGAGCAACACCGAGGGTTGCGATCCGTTGCCGGACATGGAAAAAGACAAAAAAAAAAAAAAAATGAAAAACACTAAAGCATTTGGGCACTTAAAAGATTACTCGTGGCCTTACAGGGAGCAGTCTCAGCACCATGCTTAGAGCAGAAGCCCCTATTTTGAGAAGTACAGATTGGAAGAAAGGAAGATGCAGAAGACAGAAACCCTCAGAAATCATAGAGGATGTGAAGGGAAAGTTAAAACCAGAGGGGGCTTGTGTTTTACTCCTTCTTGGAAGTCTGAGTGGAGACCTTGTGGACAGGGATTGGAAGGGGCCTAGAAAGGGAACTAGCTGTTTAGTCAGAGGGCAGCCCATACAGGCATCACACACTCTAGTGTGGCACAAGTGTTACACTTCTTTTCCCTCTGTAACGAAGATGAAAAAAAAGTACACGATTACTCAAGCACTATGTATGCATTGAGGTCTGGATGGACTGCACTTCAGTAATTTCCCCATTAGGAGGAGAAAAACTGAATGCATCAGCCCAATTTTAAGTTAGCCTCTTCCTCTTATTGTAAAGACAAGGAAGTTTCACAAGAAAATTCAGTTGATTTTATCATTACAAAGAACACAAGGACTAGTAGCATCAGGGAAATAACAAAGTGACATTCCATAATGCAATTTGCAAAAGGCTAAGTCGATCCACCAACAGAAGCTTGGGGGCGACACTGAGGGTTGCGATCCATTGCCGGACACGGAAAAAGACAAAAAAAAAAAATATGAAAAACACTAAAGCATTTGGGCACTTAAAAGATTACTCGTGGCCTTACAGGGAGCAGTCTCAGCACCATGCTTAGAGCAGAACCCCCTATTTTGAGAAGTACAGATTGGAAGAAAGGAAGATGCAGAAGACAGAAACCCTCAGAAATCATAGAGGATGTGAAGGGAAAGTTAAAACCAGAGGGGTCTTGTGTTTTACTCCTTCTTGGAAGTCTGAGTGGAGACCTTGTGGACAGGGATTGGAAGGGGCCTAGAAAGGGAACTAGCTGTTTAGTCAGAGGGCAGCCCATACAGGCATCACACACTCTAGTGTGGCACAAGTGTTACACTTCTTTTCCCTCTGTAACGAAGATGAAAAAAAAGTACACGATTACTCAAGCACTATGTATGCATTGAGGTCTGGATGGACTGCACTTCAGTAATTTCCCCATTAGGAGGAGAAAAACTGAATGCATCAGCCCAATTTTAAGTTAGCCTCTTCCTCTTATTGTAAAGACAAGGAAGTTTCACAAGAAAATTCAGTTGATTTTATCATTACAAAGAACACAAGGACTAGTAGCATCAGGGAAATAACAAAGTGACATTCCATAATGCAATTTGCAAAAGGCTAAGTCGATCCACCAACAGAAGCTTGTTCTTAGCAAATACTGTCTTTTCCTACAACAGTTTCCTCAGTATTTTTACTTAACAATAAAGCAACTTTCTTAACATATCAATCAGTAGGTTAACCTGCTCCAAGGACATCTNAGGATCTGTGTTGGAGAGGATGATAAAACAGTCGCCCACATTTTTAATTAACATGAGGGACTAATCAATAGGAAAGGAGATGATGGAGATAAGGAGGGAAGGATGACATCATCTCAGATGGCAGAGTCCTCAGAGGGGCAGAATCATTTTTCATGAAGGTGAAATAATGGAATTATAGAGGCCATTCTGTAAAGAAGCCAGAAGACTGATACTATCTTTCAACTCTGTGGTTTCCTGCATTTGAGGAGATCCAGAGGAAATGATGTATTATTAATGAAAAAGCCATATTTTATTTCTGATAAAGAAATAGCAAGAGCATTCTATAAAGAAAGTGAGGATGTAGTGGAGCAGGTTTATCATGAAATGAAGTTTGAGTAGGGGAGGAGTGGAGTTTGGGTTCCTCTTCATAACGGGAGGCACAGATCGTGACATCAGGCAAGAGATAACCACAGAAATGAACATGCCTCAGCCATAATGGATGAAACAACTCTCATGTTTCAAAGAGAAAGCTGGTATAAGTGGTTTCTGTACAAATATCAGCTATAGTTGGAGG
>NW_007728876.1:255095-264377 GCF_000696425.1 Galeopterus variegatus | reverse complement strand
AAGCCATATTTTATTTCTGATAAAGAAATAGCAAGAGCATTCTATAAAGAAAGTGAGGATGCAGTGGAGCAGGTTTATCATGAAATGAAGTTTGAGTAGGGGAGGAGTGGAGTTTGGGTTCCTCTTCGTAACGGGAGGCACAGATCGTGACATCAGGCAAGAGATAACCACAGAAATGAACATGCCTCAGCCATAATGGATGAAACAACTCTGATGTTTCAAAGAGAAAGCTGGTATAAGTGGTTTCTGTACAAATATCAGCTATAGTTGGAGGCCTTTTGAAGCCAGCAATATTTGACTTAATTTAAAATCATCAAGGCCTGAGTAAGCCAATCCCTTTCAGGGACGTAGGCCTTGTCTGTGGGTTTGGAGGTCAACTCTGGTAAAGGCTCTGGTTGGCACTGGTACAAACTGAGTAGAAATTTCAGGCAAGGGAGCAGTCTCTGCTGCCCTGGGCAGAGAGTCCAAGCTACCTTCAACTCTCACCACCTGGTGATTAAAATATCCGTTATTGACCTAGATACAGATATTTTCTAAATCACCCACCCTTTTACCACCCAAAGTCCTTTTTATTTTCTTTTTCCATCAGACCCTGTTTTGTAAGATATGATCTACTATTGAGAGGCAGCTATTGATCAGAGGGAGAAATCAAGGATTTACAAGGTGGGAAAGACATCAAAGTGTTAAGTAGTAAATTCTGGAGAAATTTTGTAGATCAGCCAGAAATTCTAGAGAGAAAGCATCTCTCTCTGTGGAGAGAGAAGAACAAAACGAGAAGAGCAAACTGGCAAAAATGTGGAGTGGCTTGCATTCTTCTAACCTCCAGAGTGAAAGCAGCCAAGTAGTGGCAAAAGTCTTGATCAAACTCAGTTGTACATATTCCACTCCTGTTTGTCCCCACTTGTTCATAATAATGTTACACTAAGAAAAATGCAAATTAAGAATTATGATAATTAGAGCTAAAGTTACTCTTGACCTTGTTAGCTGGAATTTGGGAGAAGGTCTATGGCAGCAGTGGGCACCCTTGGCCACACATTGAAATCACCTGAGGAGCTTTAAAAAAATGCTGATTTTTATAAACACCTCAGGTGATACTAATGAGGATCCAAAATTTTAAATTACTGGTCTTGGGAGTCTTCTGAAAGAAGTTTGTACCAGAAACAAGGAATGTTGTTCTGAAGAGGAAGAATATGACATACATAAAAGACTTAACTTAAACTTGTGCGTGTCAGAGTTTCTAAGTTCTGTGGGCCTCTTTTTCTCCTACTGTTCCTAGTCAAGTAATGAATCATGCAGTTGCCTGTGACACTGATTCACCTCATGTACTGTCAGCCTAAATATCAAGGAGAGATTCTCCAAAGGTAATAAATTTAATCAGGAGTGGGCATTACAATGTGGAATATAGTGCCATAGTAAACTATGGACATATTCAGGGAGATAAAGGAAGACGAGGATTTTTTTTAAGAAAATGAAAATGATGGGCCGCCCCCGTGGCGCACTTGGGAGAGTGCAGCACTGGGAGCGCGGCAGCACTCCCGCCGCGGGTTCGGATCCTATATAGGCATGGCCGGTGCGCTCACTGGCTGAGAGTGGTGTGGGCGACACCAAGCCAAGGATTGCGATCCCCTTACTGGTCACAAAAAGGACAAAAATAAAAAATGAAAATGATTACATAAGTTGTTTTTAAACAATTATCGTTGGCTGCAAGGATCAGNACATATTCAGGGAGATAAAGGAAGACGAGGATTTTTTTTAAGAAAATGAAAATGATGGGCCGACCCCGTGGCGCACTTGGGAGAGTGCAGCACTGGGAGCGCAGCAGCACTCCCGCCGCGGGTTCGGATCCTATATAGGCATGGCCGGTGCGCTCACTGGCTGAGAGTGATGCGGGCGACACCAAGCCAAGGATTGTGATCCCCTTACTGGTCACAAAAAGGACAAAAAAAAAAAAAATGAAAATGATTACATAAGTTGTTTTTAAACAATTATCGTTGGCTGCAAGGATCAGTAACAAGGGTGGCATTGTTCCAAGCTTGGACAGGCAGCTTCTGGGCAGATGTCCTCACAGAAGCATTTGAGTGTGTTTGTGTAGGGTTATGGTGGCCTTTGTGCAAGGTTATGGTTTTGCAGTCTTTTGTGACAGTTCTTGCTGTTAGGCATACATGTGTGAGAACTTTCCCTTTGTGGCCTTCCCTGGCTCCATTTTTTTAGAGTTTGACACAAGTGACTCCACTTTGGTTCTGACAAATTTCACAGTAAACAGCAGGATCACTGACAGGAAGGCAACTGGAGAAGTTTGGAATGGGACGAAGTGGATACTCAGTCTCTTGGCATCTGAGTAGGGGGAAGTTTGGCTGTTCTCCTTGCCCATCTCTTCTTTCCAGAGGTTGAAGCCCACTCCAAGTGGAATTTGCCAAAATGTCCACATCATTTAGTGGGTAACCATTCATTTACTAGTGTGTTTAGGTTTGAGGACATAGTATTTATTCTTTTTTTTTGTCCTTTTTGAGACCGGCCGCACCGTGCTCAGCCAGTGAACGCACCGGTCATCCCTATATAGGATCTGAACCTGCGGCGGGAGCGCTGCTGCGCTCCCAGCACTGCACTCTCCCGAGTGCGCCACGGGCTTGGCCCCATAGTATTTATTCTTAATAAAATAACCAGCATCCCACCGGATGCAAGGGTCAGACAAGGCAGTCATAAATGATATGGTACTGTTGAAAAATAAAGCTATGGGCAAAGATACAATTTTTTATTTAGATGGTATGGCTTTGTCCCAGATGAATAAGTATAAGATGTTTTTTAGATTCTTAAAATTTTGAAAGTAATTCTCTAACTCCATTAGTTCATTTTACGGCTTTTAGGATGCAGATAGCCAAGGAAAGAAACACCTGGTTTCAAAGGAAGCAATCACCTGCATAACACTTGGCATAATTTAATGCCAGACTCAGGCCCCTCCACAATAACAGTGTTTAGCCATATTTCTAAAGCTCTTTCATTTTATGACTTGGTTTCTTATTTGTTTATAGCCTACTATTTATTCTTACCCTTGCAATGTAAGTTGTTATATATGTCAGATATGCCCTTTTCTGCAATAAAGAAGAAATTAGTTATAAAGACTCCCACTGACACCACATCCAAATCATACAGGACTAAATTTTCAAATATTTCAGATAAGACAAACTATTAAGCAAATATCACACACAAGAGGATTTAGGAAATTTACACATGGGCTTCTAAACTGTGGCAGTATAAACTATGTATATGAACTTTTGCCTCTTCTGAGATGACAATTTAATCCCTAAAAGAGCTGATGTATATGTAGTTGACCAACTTGATGCCTGGTGGACAGCTGACACTCAGTCACATTAATTAAATCTGAATCCGAGTCTTACTCTTAGAAGGGAGCAGTGGACATGATTCTAACCGTCAGAATTGAAAGTGAGGAGAACATTTAGGAGAAAATGACTGTGTATTTTAGAATTAGGAATGTCAAAAAATGGGGATGGTAAGTTTTGTCTGATGTGGTTTGGTTATCTTAAGCATGGCTTAAAAGGAACTCAGAAAGTATTCAGGAGATTTTTTTTTTTTTTTTAACAAACTTTAATCTATTGACTTCCTCTCAGACACCCTTATTCTGACCCTCCTGGTATTACCTTTATGTATCACCTTTTCTGCCTATTTTACCTTTCCACTTTTGCAAGACACTCAGCTCCAGACACCCCTACCTTATTCTCAAACTTCATTTTACATTTTCCTCCTAATATGTACTGAAACTTTTGAAGTTCTGGGATCTGACAGTGTACCTTAGTTGTCTCTGCCTTGGGAAGCCCCATTACCTAAGAACTGGCTCACAACTAACACTAATATGATCACCTTTGCAGTACTGGGCCTAACAACTTCAATAAGACACTGACTTCAGAAAGTTCCAAAAAGAGAGAGAACCATGTCCCATGCCATCTCCAAAATAAATAACAGGTCAACAGAAATGGGTGACTCATTTTTCCTCTTTCTCTTCCTGACCTTTAAATGTTAGTGTGCCCCGGGTTTGGACCTTGGCCATTTCTCTTCTCTACTTGCACTCACTCTCTCAGTGGTTTTATTGAATCTCATGGCTATAAACATACTAATTCACTGCGGACATTTAAATTTATAACTACAGCCTAACCCCGTCCTCTGCGATATGGCATAAATTCTTCACCTTGACATCCTCACTTGGAGATTTGTAAACATTTTAGACATGACATTCCTATGTTTACGTTTGAAGTCTTGATTCCCTCATCAAAACCTGCTCTTTCTCTCAGTCTTTCTCATCTCTGTGGATGGCGGCACCGGCTACCATGTTGGAAGGACGGAGGGAGGAAGGGAGGGAAAGTGGAAGGAAAGTTTGGGGAGACAACTGGTGAGAAGGAAGATAACATGGTACCGGGGTGTATGTAACCACCGGCTACCATGTTGGAAGGACGGAGGGAGGAAGGGAGGGAAAGTGAAAGGAAAGTTTGGGGAGACAACTGGTGAGAAGGAAGATAACATGGTACCGGGGTGTATGTAAGCAGAAACAAAAAATTGTAAATAGAATTTTGGTGGACAAAGTACTTTTAAAAACTGCCTCAGGAATTATTTATGCTTTATTTGTTAATCTAGATCTTAAACTAAAATTTAAGAATGAGAGACAGGAAACACAGAGGGTCAACACTTTTAAAAAATGGATGATAGGGTCAGAAAATGCCATTTAAAATGTTTCTAAGACTTAACACGCAATCAAGATCATCAATATTCTCCCAAGGTTAAAAAAAATCCTACTAAAAACAATACTAGCTATTTGAAACATGATCATTGAGATATGCAGACTGAGTGAAGTCCAGAACAATGGTATATGTTTAATAGGTTTAGGATAAAACTATGTGTAAAACGTTGTCTAAATGCATGTTGACATCAGTTTGCTTATATTAAAGCGGGTTTTAAAACCAAATCTGATGACTCAGAGTTCCAAATTTAGATAAAACACTGCTAAGAACGAAATGAGACTAGGAAGAACCTCCAACACCTTCTTCTCATCTCTCTCTTCGTGTGTGTATAATGATCTCTGAGTGTATATTCCCGCCCATGCATTTAGGCCTTTGGATGATAACCAACATCTGGCTGTGATTAGTGTTTCTCCAGTTTACCAAGACAGCAGTGGAACAACCCCTAACTCTCCTCATGCACCATCAATCAAGTCCACAAATGTTTATAGGGTACCCCTCTGGTGCAAGAGCTTATGCTATACCCTGCAAAGCACCTTTCTCACTTCCTCCTTTCCTGGAGTTGGACCTCTGTCTTGTTTTTTTATCATTATTTGTTATTAACTTTTAACTAAAACTTTACAGAGCATGAGCTTTATCAGACATATATTTTAAGGAGAGAATAAACTATTTGAAAGCACAATTAAAGCTCAAAAGGGGTGCTTTGCTGGCCTCTTCTAATTCCAGGTATATATTTTTTCTTTTTCTTCCTTCTTTTTTGCTCTGTCATGAAGTCAGAGTGCAAGCTGACTCCAGCAATTTCACCAGATACCACAGACTAATGGCTGTGGGATTGCTGCCAGTTGCCCTGTAGACATGTGCTTCCCATTGGCTTATCTTTACTCATTATTCTGTTCTAATATTATTGTGCAAAGAATCTGAAGATTACGAAATAACAAGGTTTTCCAATATGTTGCTGTGTTTAAACATGTGATAAATCAACAAGGGGATAGTGCAATGAAAGCATTTGCATTTAATTTCTATTCAAGGCACATAACTAACACAGCACTAGAGAGAGAAAGCGATTTAGTTTATTCTCAAGAGTTTGGGTGAGCACAAAATCAAATAAAGCTGAACCACAACATGGCGGGATTTATTAAATCTGTACAACTGAACAAAGTACCACCCTAAACAGTGAACCAAGCTGCCTATTTTTCCCTCCTTTTCAAATCATGAGAGCATAGATGAAAGATTTCCTTAAATCAAGCAAAATATCAGTGAAAAAGCACCTTGTACACCAGTGTTATATTTTCAGATACAAATACAAATTACAAAATACAGACACAAATTTTCTTTAAGGAAAATCTTCATTTAAAAAATAAAGTTAATGAGATTTATACTAGAGAAAGAGTTGAGAAATTTTGGTCTGATACCAGTTTTTCACTCAATTATCTTAGCCAACTTGGGTATTTTGCAGGGCTTTATTTGCCACTTGTAAAAGTATTAGAATAAAATGAAACCATCTTCCCATTTGCCTCATGAGGAGAATAAGTAGTTTTCTGAGGTGACGTTTATAAAGCACATTTAACTTTTTAAAGAGTTTTTTAAAAGAAACATAAGAAGAATTAATAATTCAATCGGAAAATCAGCATTTCTGTAGCTATTCACTACGGATAGTTTGCATGGGATTTGCTGGATGGATATCACTGTTTTGATAGAACTGGGCACAGTTCCAAGAACAAAGATTTAAATCTTAAATATGAAACAGCCCTTCGTTTTGCTTTTCTCATTCTTTTGCAAAGCTCATTTTGGGCTTTAAAAAATATTTACTCAAGGGATATTATCCTTACAAACTATAACCAGGAAGTTGCCAACTTGATATTATTTGAGGAGGTGCCAAAAAGACTCGTGCAAAAACCATCTCCCCATTCCTTCTCTGATGCCTGAAATTTCAACAGTTGTAATTTACTCAATTGTGCGGATGGTTGGTATTTCCCTGTAGTAACCTTTTGAGGTGGGGAGGGGAGGAAGGAGATATGACTATCAAACACCCACAGCAAGATCATTGCACCATTCTACCATTCAGCCTACATCTCTCCATATTATTCATGAAGATATTCTAATGTTTTTCATTGCTGTAGCATGCGTCCCCAAACTTATTGAGAGGAGGAAAAGAGGTTTCTTGAGAAGTCCTTGGGTGAAGCCAAAGGGATATTGGCAACTAAGGTTTATGAACAGAGCAGAGGAAAGGAAGCAATGCCACCCTCTGTGTTTCCTTACACACTGGATACCCTGGGTCCCAAGAGAGAGGAAAATCAGATCTCCTTGTAGTGACCACCTCATTTGCTTCTAAATGCTATGAATCATTTTTTGGACAATCACGTTAGAATATAACTAGACATTTCCATTTAGAAATTATTAGGACATTTACCCTTCTTACACACTTTCTTATTCTCTAGGTTTTCAATGATTGCTTGGTATTTTATTTATTTATTTATTTTTGTCTTTTTTTTTGTGATGGGTAAGGGGATCGCAACCCTTGGCTTTCTGTCGCCCGCACCGCGCTCAGCCAGTGAGCGCACCGGCCATCCCTATATAGGATCCGAACCCCGCGGCAGCGGCGCTCCCAGTGCTGCACTCTCCTGAGTGTGCCACGGGGTCGGCCCATTGCTTGGTATTTAAAAGAGTTCTAAAACGAACCTAAAAGGTTACTTCAACATCCTTACATATAAATTGTTAAAGTATGAACATTTGAATTCCTCTAAAGTAGGTTGTTGTTTTCTCTTTTACAACCTATAATAATCTATACTTTCTCCTTTATGTGCTTAATAAGTGCTTTTCTGTTTTAAGACTATTGTTTATGCTAGAGAAAATGGAAGCAAAACAGGAGTTAAATTAGCTCGCCTTCTTTGGTCATCCATTAGCATCTATTAACATAATTAGCTTTCCCTAATTTAAAGGGGAGAATTGGGATCTTTATCTTAATAAATCTTATAGGATTAATTGATTAATTCAACTATGTGTACATATAAATTTGATTTTTAAATGCTATTCAATAAGGAAATAAAGAGGAATTAAAGAATTTAGTGGCCCAATTTTATATCATTCTAAAGTCACAAATCCTACTCTCTGAAAAGGAACACTTTATATGAAATCCATAATATTTTTTCAAGTTTGGATTAATTTTGTTCTTGCACTGTTCACTAGGTTCTTGGTACATACGAATAATAGGCAGTTCTCTAAAACTATCTTGATGTCTGTAAATTCCCTGGAGTAATTATCAAAAGGTCTCATGAAATTATTTCATGTAAAAGAGCACCAAAGTGTTATTCTTGCTGTTCCTATTTTAGTCCTCAAGAAAAAGAAGGATGAAAACTTAAAATGATGGAGTTAAATAAAAAAGTCAATGGGTGATAAGAAGAGATTCATTTATCCTTGGAATAAGTGCAAATCAAATAGCATGTTTCCCTTACGACAAATTACCAAACCATTTCTTTCTGTTTTCAGCAAAAAAAGAAAAAAACTAGAATGCTGGGGGTAATTGCTCTTTCCCTTTACCCAAGGGGACTTTTCATTTATTCCTGTCACTCCAGCATGTTCACTATCCTCTGCAGCATGAAAATCTGGTAAGACTTGCAATGGGCAGGAAAACCTAACTTCAACATTTTCCTGCTGAGCTTGAGAGTGCTTTGCATACTCCAGCAAGATGAAAATCTTAGCTGCAACCTCAGGAAGAGGACAACTCACTCTATCCTAAATTCTGTCTCTGTCAGGGAAGTAGCTTTAGAGAAGGTACTGATTAGTAAATTCAAGGTAGGTTTTCCTTCATGCTTAGAGTGATTATCTCTGAAGATAAGTTTATTTGCTTCCAACATCAGCTTTTTATAAATAATATACCTTCATTAGAACTAGTTTCTCTTTAATCCCCTTAAGTTGGAGATGTTAAAAAATTTGATTTATTGACAACTTACCAAAAAAAATGAGCTATAGTGGAATATTATTGATACATATGGAATAAATATATTCCTGAACAATTGTCATATTGTTGGCATTTCAGAGGAAGAACTTATGCTGTGCAACTACTCCTCGGCCTGGAAGACAGGAAGGTGGAAAAGCAATAGAACACTCTTAGAGGTCCCATAGATGGCTGTTCATTTCCCAGTGTGCTGTTGTATTAGTTGTTTAACTGTAAGTAAATTCACTCTGAGACTCAGTTTTCTCATCTGTAAAGTGAGTTATACCATAAATCCCATAGATTGTTGTGAGGATTAAATAATATATGAAGAGCTCCTGCTGCGTAATGGACATTCAATCACCAGTGTCTGTAGTTTCTGTAATAAAAACAATAAAACTTTTATTATTCTCTTGACATAAACATTCACCACTTGGTGGTAGCCCCCTGTCTCCTCCTCTATATCTATATAAACTTAATGGTCTACTGGAAGAATCCCTTTGGATTCTCTCGAGATGAGAGGAGGACAAAGCCTCTAGAATATTCTGTGTAGTCAAAGAAGTCACTCAGAGGTAAAGTAGGCTTGGACTCTGAGAAATGGTAGCA